>NC_134485.1:231451717-231639217 GCF_040206685.1 Ascaphus truei | reverse complement strand
GTTACAAATACAGTTACATAAGTGAACAGGGTATACATTATATACAAGACATTGCATGAACAGTTAGAGATAATATATATTATAGGCGTATGAACAGTTACAGACCAGGTTAAAATGTGAGACAGCTTTAGTTTTGAAAGAACTTAGACTGGTGGTGGCTATGAGTCTCCGGTAGATTGTTCCAGCTTTGGAGTGCACGGTAAGAGAAGGAGGAACGGCCAGATACTTTGCTGAACCTTGGGACCATGAAGAGTCTTTTGGAGTCAGATCTCAGATGACAAATGTGCTGCATGTGGTAGGGGTGAGGAGCTTGTGCAGATAGACGGGTAGCATGCCCAGAAAGTATTTGAAGGCAAGACAGGAAAGATGAACTTTGTGCCTAGACTCGAGTGATGATCAATCTAGTTTTTTGAGCATTTCACAGTGATGTGTGTTGTAGTTGCATTGGAGAACAAAACGGCATATTGAATTGTAGAGGGTGTCCAGTTTGCTAAGGTGAGTTTGGGGTGCCGAGTGCATACTATGTCCCCATAGTCGATAATTGGCATTAGCATCTGCTGTGCGATACGCTTTCTGACTAGCAGACTTAGGGAGGATTTGTTCCTGTAAAGTAAACCTTGTGTGGCATAGGTTTTGAATGTCAGGGTATCAATGTGCATCCCAAATGTTAAATGGGAGTCAAACCATATGCCCAAGTATTTAAAACTATTAACAGAAGTTAGGTTGGTGTTAGCGTTGGTTCTGATCTGGAGCTCAGTCATTGGAAGCTTTAAAAATTTACCCTTGGTCCCAAGTACCATTGTTACAGTCTTGTCAGTGTTTAAAAACAGTTTGTTTTGGGAAATCCAAGTTTAAAGTCTCAAAAAGTCAGATTGAAGTATGTGTTCAAGGTCGGAGAGGCTATGGCTGTGTTCATATAGGATTATGTCATCTGCATACATGTGTATTGAAGCTTCCTTACAAGCTGTGGGAAGATCATTGATGAACACTGAGAAGAGTAGGGGCCCCAGAACAGAGCCTTGCGGGACACCACAGGTGATATCCAAGAGTTTGGAGTTAGAGCCTTAAATGGACACATGTTGGAATCTACCTGATAGGTAGGAATGAAACCAGTTTAAAGCATGCTTCCCTATACCATAGTTTGTTAAGCAAGATAACATGATCAACCATATCAAAAGCCTTTGCAAAATCTAGGAATATTGCACCAGTGAGTTGTCCCCGTGCCATTACACACTGGATTTCATTGCAAACATTAAGCAGAGTAGTTACGGTGGAATATTTGGGGCAAAAGCCAGATTGGAGTTGGCTAGGGAAATTTGTCTTGGTATAGTAGTCGCTCAATTGGAAGTGAACACATTTTTCCATGACTTTGGATAGTATTGGGAGAAGAGAGATTGGCCTGTAGTTTGAGACAGTGTTTTTGTCCCCACTTTTGAAGGTTGGGACAAATCTAGAAGTTTCCAGGTTTTAGGGATATGGCCTGCAGACAGAATAGAGTTGACAATGGAAGCAATTGGTTTGGCAATGGCTGAGGCACAAAGTCTTAGGAACTTAGATTGGAGTAAGTCAGGTCCACATTGGCTGCTTAGTTTTAATTTGAGGAGTGCTTGTGTAATCTCTTCGGATTCTGGGACAATTTGAAAATTGTGTGTAGTGTTGAGAGAGGGTGGGGCTATTGGGGTACTCACAGAATGAGATTCATGTTTGTGGTTTGGGATGCGTTTGGCTAATAAGTTAGTAGCATACCCCACAAAGTAATCATTGAATGCATTTGCAATGTCAGTGGAGTTTGTCAGAGGAATATCCTCCTTAGTGATATTACTTGGTTGTTGATGGTTAGAATGCTGGAATATATTGTTGATAACCTTCCAGAAGTTAGCTGTGTTTTTGTTTTCTGGAGAAGTTTGTCAGAGTAATATTGTGCTTTTGTATGTCTTGTTTGCCTTGTACATATGTTCCGCAGGCATCTGTAGTGACAAGGCATCCCTGAACTGGTAGAGTGCTATAAGGTCAGTTGTAACCCATGGAAGGTGGGCCCACCGTACTCTTATTCTACATAGTGGAGCATGGGTATCACAGAGTTTTAAGAACTCGGATTGGAAATAGTTGAGCGCAGAATCATGGTCGGGAATTAAGTCGATTCTGTACCAAGGGCAGTTGGTAAGGTCAGCCAGAAACTGTTGTGGGTTAAAGTTTCTAAATGGTCTAATGAGGAGAACTTTAGGGCTTGATTGGGGCGGTTTAATTTTCCTTACACAGTTGTAAGGAATCCGTTCCTGGGTTTGGCTGGAGCTCACTCTTGCAGACAGACCTCCCCTTGGATCTGCAAGCACTATCACCTGTGCGTGCAATCACTGCAGCTCTGTCTCCCTGCTCTGTCATTGGAGGAATTCCCACACACCCCTCTCCTTTGATTGGCTCCCTGCCCTTCTTGTACTGTGTTCTCCCAGTTCCTCATTGCTGAGCATAAACCAAATTGGACTTGCATGTAACTGTGTTTGGCACAAGCTACCTTGCCTTAGCCTTGCCTTGTTCCTGAGACCTGCTGCATTCCCTCCTTGCAGGGGTCTGCTTCCTGGTTCATGTGCTGAAGCGCTGGATCCCCAGTGCTAGCCTTGCCTTGTTCCTGAGACCTGTTGCATCCCCTCCTTGCAGAGGCCTGCTTCTTGTTTCTGAGATCTGCTGCATTCCCTCCTGGCAGAGGTCTGCATTCTGGTTCCTGTGCTGAAGTGCTGGTCTCCTAGTGCTACCCAGCGGTGTTCCTAGGCCAGCCTGCATTCTCCCCTTGCAGAGACCTTTATCATGGGCCGCTCCCGCTCCTCGCGCAGAGGCCATTCCCGCGCTTCAGCTGCTACATTGAAGCGCTTCACACCAGCCTACCTGTTGCCGAACCCCAGCCTGGATATCGATTACTCTGACGTCTCAAACTCTGACCCCGGCTTGTCCATGGATTACCCTGTCTGCTCCAACCCTGAACCGGCTACGATTGACTACGGACCGCGCAATCCAGAACCGGCTTCGTTGTCTAAGGTCGGTGTATTCACATCCCCACCTCAGCCCCGCGGTCCGGTCCCGGTTTGTGGCGAGCACGTCTGTTACAACAGTACACTATTGCATGGTCACTGAAAATGTGAGGAAGGATGCCAGAGGATTGGATTCTGCTGCGATTTGAGGAGAGAATCCAGTCTAGCAAGGAATGGTTGCGTAATTTCAGGTTTGTCCGTGTGGGTTGGGAAATGAGTTGTGATAGGTTAAGCGACTTCCCGAGGTCCCACTCAATACTTATTGGGTTCCCCAGTGGCAAACAGGAGTTAAAGTCACAGAAGCATGAGACCACTAGAACTTATAAGATTTTGGTCCATAATTACTAACTGGTACTTTGCCATTTGACCCCTTCTGGCATTGGAGACACCTTACAGCCATTCAAGTGTCTGGGCAATGAGGAGGCTTCCAGCACTGGAAGGTGTCTTCTGGCAGTAGATTGCTTAGTAAATATGGGCTATTTTAGTAGCTTGTGGGAGACTTGTGTGTGTGGGATACCAGCATCCTCTAATCAGCAGACCTGACTAATAGGACATAGCAAATGTGTATAAACAGCTGTAGATGTAATCTTGTACCCAGAAACTGCTACATTATCTATCACATTTGTAAACCATTAAAGATTATGCAGGGTAATCTATAAATGTAAGATATATATTTTTAAACTATTTTAGCATTAACTCTTTGGCTGACAGATCTTTTAGTTTTCTTCCAACAAAATAATTAGGCGAATGTTCAGTGAAATAAAAAGATGATGATTGTAACTCTTTTAGCTATGAACTTTTATTGTAGTCTTTAATGCTCTAATACAATTATTTTCTAAGTGTAATGCATTACTGACCAAATGATGTCAGATGCTTGCACACTTTGTGGATTTTATTTCCATTGATTAACAGCAGATCTGTTCCCCAAAGCAATATGACAGTGTGCATTTTACTTAATGGTTTAGGAGTTTAGAAAATCATCATATTGTAAGTGACTCAAAAATTCTAAACACCCTGTACTTATAAACTCCCATAATAATTATAACATTCTAATTGTGATGTGAACAGTATGTAAAACATATTCAATGAGGAAGGTGCCGTTAGTTGCTAGTAATATTACTGGCACATATGTAATATACACACAGATACCCAATAAGCTCTGAGAAACCCCAGACATTACCACATAATATATACAGTACTGTATATTCTCTTGAAAAAGGGTAATTTAGTTTAACCCTTTGGTCAAAGCGTCTTTTTCATGTAATTTAGTTTAACCCTTTGGCCAAAGCGTCTTTTTCATGTAATTTAGTTTAACCCTTTGGCCAAAGCGTCTCAAGTCTACTGCCACTTTCAAGGCATGACCGTTAGCAGGTCCTAACACTCCCTGAGTTAAAATTCTTATTTACCTGTATAATTAGAGGAAGAATGATCTGCATTGGATCTGTCGTAACCCTGCAAAATAAAACTGACCTGCCTACTTGGAAAGTGGGGACGGGCGAGCTTAAACCTTGGGGGGGAGGGGCCACCAACCTCCCAAAAACAGCTGAGACCAACTGCACATAGTTAATAAACACACAGATACCTAGCAAGCTCTGAGAAACCCCAAACATTACCACATTATGTGTGTGTGTGTGTGTGTGTGTGTGTGTGTGTGTGTGTGTGTGTGTGTATGTGTGTGTGTGTGTGTGTGTGTGTGTGTGTTTGTCAAAAGGAGTGCTAGTGGGTGTGGATAGATGTATTCAATAAAAAACAAACAAAGATGCCCAAAGATACTTCCAATGTCCAATGCCTTGAAAGTGGCAGAAGGCTTAAGACACTTTAGCCAAAGGGTTTAAACTAAATGACCCTTTTCCAAGAGAATATATAGGTATTGCACTGTGTATTTTGTCACATTGGAAGTAGCTTTGGGCATCTTTGTTTTTACATATGTAATATGAAAGGGAGGATTGCAATTATAGATATTTTTTCAGTTGCTCAGTTTAAGCCATCTTGGACATTGGTTTCTCATCAAGAGGAGGAGAAGCTGAAGCTCTTGTAGTGTGAGGCACAGAAGAGAAGATTCACTTAGTGCAGCTGGGGTTGGATCATACCACAATGGACTGTAATCAGTAGCAGATTTTCCATTACTTCCCCCACTCTTCCCCACTGACTGCCAGGGGAGAGCATGGGGGATCTGTACAATTCTTACCTTCGCCTTCGTGCCACCCTTCTCCTTTATCGTTAAATGACAATGTGATGCCATGGCAACGAGATGCTGTAGCATCATTTGACGCTGAAGAAGGAAGAGGGTGGCACGAAAGAGGAGGGCGGCACAAGGTAAGTGCCTAAGGCCGGCAGTTTTCTAAATCCGCCACTGACTAATACCGAAATCGAATACCCTTCTAAACCCTGAAACTTGGTACCCCAGAAATCTGCTACACAGACAAATTTACATTATCCCCTGCTAAACAAACCCCAATAATGCTCCAATTCCTTTTAACTGTGAATCCAAACATAGAAATAAATATATTCATGAAAAAGGGCATTTAAATTAAATGCCGGGGGAGGCGTGAGGCCTCTGTAACTCACTTACCTGCTGCCAGCGGATCTTCGAAGACACGTCGCCATGGCAACGCAGCGTCAAATGACGTGGTGGGGTCACGTGATGTGATGTCATTTGACACAGAGACATGGGAGAGGGGGGCGCAAACGCTGCGGCTCCCAGGAAGGGGGCCGCAGCTTAAAAAGTTTGCACAACACTGGTGTAGCACATTGTTTGCAGTGGAAAAACTGCACTGTACTCAGAGCCATTGTATCCAGTAGGCACAATAAGCACAGTACCTGGGGCCTACGAGCCTTACAAGGGCCTATGAAAAAGTTTGTGACCTGGAAAAATGTATTGACTTGAAAATACAGTTGTAAAAAAAAGAAACGACAAAATCAAAATGAATAACTTTTTAATTAAATGTCTTTACAAAACTTAACATGCCGCAACTCACAATAACTTCTAAATAAAAAATAATAACTTTTTAGTGAAATGTTTATACACTGAACAAACATGAATTATGTTAACTGTACTAGTTTGCTACATGTATTGGGTCAGCTTGGCACCGTGTTTTGTCACCACACTCTGTCCAACTATTTAATTTTTTTTATTTTCTTTAAGATTAGCCAGATGTCAAGCAGATTTGGAGAATCAGAGCATTACGAACAGGGCCTGCACAAGGAAATTTTGCAGCTGAGGAGTGAGACTAGAACACTGAGAACCCACAGTCACCAACTAAATGAGGAAAACCATCGTATGAAGGAAGAGTTGTGGGACATTGAAAGGAAACATGAACGTTTACTTAAGAGGACGGCTTATGGGATGAGTGGTAAAAGTGAGTTGGAAAAATATCATTCTGCAGGAAGTGTCACAGATTAATTAACATCAGGGTACTATGATACTTAGCATTTGTTTTATACTGGAAAAAGCATTGAAGATAGGTTTTTCCATACTAATCCCATTACCACGTTTTTGGATTACAATAGCTTTGAAGTTACACTTCCTACATCAGAATTAATCTTTTAGTATTGCTGTAATAATGCTGACAGTTCCTACAATTGGGTTTATTTATCGAAGTCTCCCAGCTGCAAAACTGAGGCAAACAATACATTTAATCAGATTTATAAGAAAATATAGCCATGCTTGCAATAGATTTGATAAATCCAGTATACATACACACACACACACACACACACACACACACACACACACACACACACACACACACACACACACACACACACACACACACACACACACACACACACACACACACACACGGGGGCTTTGTCCCTTTAAGTAACCCAAAAGATAAACAAAAGCCTATCCCCGTTAGGGAAGCTAACTAGGTTAAGCCTATCTACCTGTCTGGTTAGCTAAGCCAGACAGACCAACAATATTTGGTAATACCACTTGGCTCCTTACCTGTGAGCTTTATTGCATTGGGACAGCATAAGGCCGTGCGTATAGTGCCTTGCAACCGGCGACGCGACAGGTGACATCACCCGTCGCCGCTAGCGAAAGTTATATTTTGCTTTGCGGCGGCGTCGCGGGCATTTGATTTGTTCAGGGGCTGTCACATGACGCGACAGCCCTTGAAAAATCAAATATTCCTGGCTTCCAAAGTCCGCGATGCGACGTCGCTCCGTCGCATTGCCACCGTCGCACTTACTATAAGCGCACGCGGCGGCGGCAATGTATTTGATTTTGGGCGGCGGCGCGTCGCCGTCGCCCATTGTGGGTACTATAAGCACGGCCTAAGTCTGTGGAGCCTGGGTCTGTATCTCTGTCAGCTCCCCTCTCTCCTCTCTCAGTGTCTGCGAGAGACTGCTGCCCCAGAGGCATTTCCTCTTCCTCTTTTTAAAAGCAGATGAGCTTACTCAATTAGGATCACCTGTGGACTGCTTAGTCACCTGGGTTAACTCCTCATGTACTGGAAAAGCAGGCATACAGCCACCTCCTATTAATGTATACAGTCTATGACTCTGTCACATATCCCCCTCCCTAGTGTAACATTACCGAGTGGAGCGGCCCGTGCACCGAGACTGTGCACCCTAGAAAGTGCGTCCGCATTACCATGCAGTATGCCTGGCCACTGCTGCACTGTGAAATTGAAGGGTTGCAATGACAGAAACCAATGGGTAACCCTAGAATTCTTTTCTTTGTTTCTATGCATCCACTGTAAGGGAGCATGGTCTGTAATGAGCGTAAACGACCTGCCTAATAGATAATACTTTAAAGTGTCTGTTGCCCACTTTATGGCCAAAAATACCTTTTCTACTGTGGCGTATCTTTGTTCGCGGGGACACAATTTGCGACTTAAATACAAGACAGGGTGTTTCTCATCTCCTACAAACTGGGACAGTACTGCTCCGAGACCTACTTCAGCGCCATCTGTTTGTAGAAAAAATTATTTTGTAAAGTCCGAGGGTACCAAGACAGGGTGACTACAGAGCGCTGTACATAGGTCTAAAAACGCGATCTCCGCACCACTGTTCCATTTTACCACATTGGGTGCCCTTGTTTTTACTAAGTCTGAAAGCTGTGCAGCCCGAGTTGCAAAATGGGGTATAAATCACCTGTAGTAACCCACAATGACTAGAAATGCCCTAATCTATTTTTTTTAAGGGGACAGGGCCAATTCTCAATGGCTTCTACTTTATTGAGCTGGGGTTTTACAGTCCCCCTTCCCACAACATAAAAGATTGTAACCGAATATCAGCTCTAAGGTAAGTAGCAAATGTAATAATGTACAATAAAAAGAATAAGGTTGAAGCAGGTTCCGAGTGAATGATTGCAGTGCTTGGAGGTGGGGAGACTTAAACAGGGATATTGATACAGCTGGGTACTTACAGGAGGCGGGTGGACCCCACCGAACTGTGTATCCCAGTCAATGCTTGATTAAATCTTCTTACCCATCTCTCCCAGACGGCTGTGGTGTGGCGCCACACGCTTACTATGTAACGCTGCGTCGCCTCTCCTTCCGCACTGCTGATCCAGGTGAGTCACAGATTGCAGGCTCAATTCCTGGAGTTCCCGGTGGCATCCGTCGATCCACGTGAGTATAGCAAAGAGGGGGAGGGGGAATCGAGATGACTGCCGTTCCAATGAAAAAAAGTATCAGGAACTCACTAGATGAGAGAAAATAAAAAGTTCTTTATTGACCTACATAAAAATGGACATAGATAGAACAGAACTCCTCTTCCCACGCATTTTACACCCATTATAACGCTTTGTCAAAGTACTTCCCACAACATAGCCCAGATATATTGCTTCTGCCAAGCCAACTGAACATTTAGCTGGGTTGGCTGTGAGCCCCGTCTCCCGAAAGGTTCTCAACACTGCCTCAACCTTTTGTAGATGTGAGTTCCAATCTGGACTATGTATCACCACATCATCAAAGTATGCTGAGGCATAGTTCAAGTGCAGCTGGAACAATTTATTCATCAACCTTTGAAAGGTTGCAGGCGCCCCATGAAGGCCAAAGGGTAAAACGGTATACTGGAAGAGGCCATCAGGTGTGGAGAGGGCTGTTTTCTCTTTTGCTTACTCTGTTAACGGGATTTGCCAATAACCCTTTGTAAGATCTAAAGTGGTTAGACAACGGGCCCACGCCAACCTCTCAATTAACTCATCTACCCGGGGCATAGGATAGGCGTCAAACTTCGAGACTTCATTGACTTTTCTAAAGTCATTAAAAAATCGTATTGACCCATCAGGCTTAGGTACCAAGACAATAGGGCTGGACCATTGACTATGGGACTCCTCAATTACCCCTAGGTCTAGCATCTTCTTTACCTCTGATTGAATAGCCCTTCTTCTGGCTTCTGGGATCCTATAAGGTCTTATCTTAACGACTATTCCCGGCTTGGTGACAATATTATGGGAAACCACCCTACTTTTCCCTGGTATGCTAAAAAATATGTCTCTGTTCCTATTTATCAAAATCTACAGCTTCCCCATATTGTTCAGGAGTGAGTTCTGCCGGTATTCAAACTGGTGGATCCTCCACTTTCCGGGATTTGTTAGCTACCACCGTCAAACACACGTCTCTATCCTTCAGGATTTTAAAAGATTTATGTGATAGATTTGCTCTACCTTCCTCCGACCTGTCTGTCGAATTTTATAATTTACCGGGCCAACCTGTTCTAGGACTTCATATGGCCCTTGCCAATGTGATAACAGCTTGCTTTCTGCTGTGGGAACAAACACCATTACTCGATCAAGTGAATCAACAGCTGTGTGAAGAGTCACGCTATTGGTTACAAGGCATTCACATGATACATGCTCAAGAAGTGTCCTACATTACCATAGTGATGATCAGAGGTTTAGCTCATCCGGGTCTCAGGAGGCAGGAGCCTCCGATTCCCCAGTATTGACGTACCCTGAACAGGATTGCTCTTGTATATGCGCATGCGCAACTATAGAAAACTCTTCACACAGCTGTTGATTCACTTGATTGAAATTTTGTACTCACCTGTTTTTTCGCGCGATTTTTTGACGTTTGATTGTAATTGGTAGGTGTGTCTTTCTGGTATATATGTCACTGAGCCTCACTTTTTCTTTGCACCCCCCTTGATAAAGATCTCTCTCCAGGATCGAAATGTTGAATTGTGCAAGTATATTTGTATATCAATAAAAAAAAATTATTTTGAAATGCTGAGTGCTGTTCCCTCTTTAACGTTTCACTGAGTATTGTATGCTGCTTATTTCTATGGTACTAGCACCAGCCACTACTGCTTTGATTACACACACACACACCAACACACACACCAACACACACACCAACACACACACCAACACACACACACACACACACACACACACACACACACACACACACACGAATAGGAAAAAATAAATAAATATATATATATATTATTATTTTTTGCCACTGGTATTTCCCTAGTTTTGTAGATGGGAGACTTTAATGAATAGACCCCAGTATAATTTCGGAGTGCTCTATACATAAATAATACATTTCTACTTTTTCTCCATAGTTTTGTGACTTAAAGCCAGCAATTGTCTATTTGCAGTGAACAAGACAATTTGTTTACATGACATTCATTAATTTGATACCATGCTGTTCCCTGCTGACAGGGCCTGCAGTGCAGTGGGAGGCAATCCAACAGCACAGGGTTTAACTGAACACATTGTTTCTAGATGATGGATCAACCGCAACGCGAAGTCCCTGGACTAACCCTTCCATGGAAGAGCTCCACACAAAGAGCTGGCAGTCAGTGCAGCACAGGTACTGTGAATTGCATAACATGACTCCGACACAGTACATGAAGTTTAATCATATTTAACTGTACTTTTGTGGGGCCAACAAATGTGTTTTATCTTTTATGTTAATTAAAGTTGAAGTCACACTTAATACCTGTATTGAAGCTGAAATACTGAAAACGTTCTACGTGTGAAATTAGTACCAACAGCCTTATGTTGAGAAGTATAACAGGCAATGCAAGTGACATTCATATGTGCCATGAATCTTTCTAAAGATTGATTATTGCTTTTTTTAATTTGTGAAACGATGGGGTTCCTGGGTATTAAAGTAGCAATACTACATATCCCCTTTTTTTCTTATTTTTATTTGTAAAGCATGTGACAATGTATAATTCTACATCCTTACCTATGATGGCAATCGTTTGATGCTCCTGTTACATATCTGTAAAAATCCTGATTGTGTGCCTAACGAAATGGCCGCCTTGTAACTTTGTGCTGCAGTCTGTGAAATGCTGCAGCTGATATGTAACATTATATTACGAAGTCTAACACATTATTGTCACAGCTTTCAGAACAATAGAAAGTCTGTTGTTTGGAACACAGCAACATATCTGTTTGTGATACTTTGTTGCCAAAGGACAGAGCTAAAAAAGGTCTGCGTGAGTCTGTTTCAAAAGAGGAAGTGGAAGTGGATCTGGCTTTCTAAAGGATGATCAGTACATTTGAAAAAATCATTAAAAATGGCATTAGGCATTACAAAAAATGCAGACAGTATTATCTAATACTACAGAACTGATTTTTCAAGTTTTGCTGCTTTAAACTTTCAGTTCTGTAGAAGGAGACCACTCCTCCTTTCTGTTCTAAAAAGAAACACAAGTCAAATAGACATAACTTCTGGGACTGTACTTTGAAAAGCACATAAACTACCTCCCCATTTTTGCATTTGTATTCTGAAAACCCATCTTGTGATTTGACCCACATGCAGTCTGATGTCTTCGGGATTAACTTGAGTGACCGTAGTTTTTCCCAGTTTTATTGCTTATGAGAAGAATTTATTAAAATGAAAATTACTCTAATGTAACCATTCCAACCACAAAGAAAAAACCTTTACAACTGCATCTTGATAACAGTGCAACTTTCAGTCCCGCCTCTCAATTTTTAGTTTTTACAGGAATGACTCTTTTAAAGATGATGGAATATTCTCAAAATGCAAAGCAGCATTTGGTTCTGGAAAAATAAAAGAACTATGGGAACGTAAGTAGTAAAAACCAATTTTCTTTTACATGCAAAAATGATTACAAATCAGGTCTCGTGCCCATTGGCTAATGTTAGAACTAATGGGTCACAATCTAAGTCATTTCAACTGGGCAGAGGGACGTGACAGGGATGTCTGATGTCCCCTATAATATTTGGCTTAGTTATGGAACCATTTGTCCAGAGAATGAGATAATCCTCATTTTATAGGTATTCGCTCAGTGCATATAGAGAAAAAAATAGCTCTATTTGCGGACAATGTCCTATTGTTTATTGATAATCCCTTGGAATGCCTACCATATTTTATGGAAGAAATCAACGATTATGTCAGGTTTTGAAGTTAACTATCAAAAATCAGAAATACTAAACATTAACACTCCCCAACAGGTTTTAAACTGTTTCAAATAGGGTTATCCCCATTTAAGTATCTAGGTGTAAAGATCACCCCTCCCCCTCCTCCCCCCCGCCGCCCCAATACCAAGACCTGTATAAAGCTAATATTCTTCCGTTCCTCAATAAAACAAGAAAAATACTAGATTCATGGGATAGAAATGGGATCTCTTGGCTAGGGAAAGTAGCAACTGTTAAGATGACTATCCTGCCTCAATTTCTATACCTGATCATGGCTTTACCAATAAAAATCCCCAGAAACATGTTGGATAAATGTCAAAGTCTGATACTGGATTTTATATGGGACAAGAACAAAGCTAGAATCAATAGATAGATATTATTTCTCCCCAAAGATAAAGGAGGATTAGGAGTTCCCAATTTACATAAATACTATTACGTGACTCACATCAGAACAATTTTGGACTGGTTCACCAACATCGCTGGCAAGAGGTGGAGTATCATCCAGCAGACAAACCGTAAATAGATATAATTTGGCAAAATTAGTAGGACTCAATGCAAAATAGATCTAAAAATAATACATTCTTACAGTACCTACAATGGAACTCACATTACAAATTTGGAACCGTCTGGTATGATGTATGTATATCTTTATTTATTTAGCGACATTTATGTACATAACGCTTCACAGCAGTAATACACGTGACATAATAATATAACACATAATGGGAATAAGCGCTTCAGACATAACAGTAACATTAGGAAAAAGAGTCCCTGCCCCGAAGAGCTTACAATCTAAGTGGTAAATCGGAAGAACGTATAGAGACAGTAGGAAGGAGTTCTGGTAAGAACACTCAACCTAATCCCCTCTCATTCCCTACTAGGACCTATTTATTTCAATCCAAATTTCCTTCCAGCCCAAATGTGTGATCGATTTAAAATTTCGAACAAAATCAACAATATAAGAACTATAAGTTACTTGATACAAATGGAGAAATGCACTACTTTTAAACTTTGATTAGTACTCGTTATTACCTTGGGATCTATTTCCATATTTGCAAATTAAACGCTGGGCTAACTCTACTGCGGTTATTAATATTATCGGTAGGCCTCTTAAACCTTTTGAAGCTATTTTGTATTTAAAAAATAAATAAATAAATGGGGTTGTATCCTGGATTTATAATTTAGTAATAAGTACAATATCCACTACAAAACATAAATATCAGCATGCCTGTGAGCAAGATATTGGTTCTTAAATTGATGAGGTAGCATGGGACAGAATTTGAAACAATGCTGCTACCACTATAGAAATTCAATCTAAAGTGTTTCTTAGGTGCTACTGCACCCTGGGATGTAGTTTTAGGATTAGAGATAAATTGCAAAGTTGAAAAAAAAAAAAGAGATGGGTGGAATTTTCAATGGCATTCAAATCCCCCATGGATTGGCCAGTACTTTTTAGATTTCCATGGATCCGTCTTAAAAAGGCAGCCATTAGACAGATTCTGAATCCAAACCTACAAACGGAATCCGAATCCGTCAAGCAGAATTACAGTATTATGGGAGGAGGAAAATATAAATATCAATGCAATGACATTCCGTGGATTCGGATTTAAGTTGAATCCATCTGCGGATTCTTTGAAATCCACGCGACCAACACCCAACGACGGATTTGGAAGAATGCGGGCGGTTTTACAATATAGTAATCTGACGGCAAAGTTCCTTCTGTGGATCGGATTTGACTGGGAAATCCCGGGAAAATTCATGGAACTCATGAAGACAGGTTCGACCATCTCTATTTAGGATGATTTATTTTAGTGTATCTAATCTTCAGACAGATTGCAAAGTTCCTTTTTCCATATTTGTTGGGAATGCCCCACTATTCAAATATATTTATAAAAAAATAAATGATTCTTTACAGGACGTTACGGGAGAAACAATCCCACTTACAGTAAACCTAAAATCTCTTTCTAAAATGACTTATCTAATAAGTTTTCTAATAATATGAAAACTCTTGTTACCCTGGTGGGGTGTGCAGCCAAATTGAAGCTACCCTTTTATTGGAAGTTCCCTGGGACCTTACCAATTAACTCATGGTATAACAGAGTATGGCAAATGGTAGCTATGGAGAAACTTACAGCTCTAAACAAAAAAACAAAAACGTGGATAATAACCAGATTTTTCAAACCAGTATCTCTACAAGACATGTTCTTTTTATAAATTATGAATGACTGAATGTTCCGGTTGCTAATATCCTAATTTTATATATATGAATAATGGATGTGACTCAAAAGTAATTTAAAGCTCAATGTACTGATACATTTTTTTTTTAAATAAACAAAAGTAAAATAAAATCTATATATATAAATATATATATATATATATATAAATATATAAATAAAAAAAACACTCAGATCTCAGACCACTGCCTTTTCTAATTATTTTTCACTCAACCTATGCAATGTAAACTCATTACTGAACTGACCCACGACATGTTAACCTTTGCATACTGTACAATAGAGTACGTATGAAAAGTATATATATATTTTTTTAACTGGGTAGGAGGTCATTGTCTTTTACAGTAATTCATCTACATACAGGATTTTTCTTTTGCTGCAGCTATGCTTTAGTTTGGCTTCAAATTCGTCTCTCTCTTGGCAAGTTGACATGGACATTTAAGTAACATTTTAGCACTGGCACTTAGGAATAGAATTATACAACATTTAGAAGTTGCATAAAGTGCTACACCCCAGATTTATCACCACTTATCTTGTACCAATTAATCCTAATTACTATTCATTCCTGGTTTTCTTCACTAGTCCACAAAATCACTCTTTTTATCACTCCACGATTCTGTCTTAAATAAATGAGATGGCC
The DNA here is from genome assembly GCF_040206685.1 of Ascaphus truei. Lineage (NCBI taxonomy): Eukaryota > Metazoa > Chordata > Amphibia > Anura > Ascaphidae > Ascaphus > Ascaphus truei. The sequence goes on along the minus strand of NC_134485.1, from coordinate 231,623,968 downwards.
ATTTATCTTTTTCTCATCTTGATACTTATTTAATGTTTCCTTTTGCAGATTTTGCTCTTTTTTTTTAAAATTCATTCAGAAACCTTGTTATACAGTTTTACAACTAATCTGAAACAGGAACCCAACCATCCTCTCACTCATTGGGGCTTATTCTGTAAGCTGCGTTAGCGCTTTACCGTGCGGGCTGCATGGAAAGCCCCATTCTAATCAAGGGGGCTTTCCATGCAGATCACTCGGTACAGCGCTAACGCAGCTTACAGAATAAACCCCATTGGCTCACCTACAGTGACGCAGCCTGAAGCCATGTTGATTTTACCCTGGAAGTCATCTGTAAATTGATTCTGAACAGGGGGCATCCTTGTTTTAAAGATTATGTAATTTTGCTCTATGATATCCTCCCTCCTCAAATTCATAGTTCAAAAAAAATACCCAGACACGGGAATTATATGAAACTATTCTTGATACAGTAGTTATGTCTATTATGTGTGCTAAAGATCAAAAAGATCAAAATGACACTCCACTGGGCTTAATATTAATATCAAATGTATTATATAGCAAAAACTGTTAACATTTCGGTCTCAATAGCAGACTTTTGTCTTTAAAATATTAGAACCGAAACTTTAATAGTTTTGGCTATATAATAAATGTGCCATTTTTCTAAGCCCAGTGGAGTGCCAGAACCAACCGGAGCACAGATTCTCTCTATATAATGAAAAGAGAGTGACAAGGAAAAACAAATGGGGATATATTTTTCAAAGTTAAAAAAGGGGGGTTTAAAAAGTAGCCAATATACTCACAAGTGAGAAGGTTTTCAAGCTTTCTGATTATGGTACCGGGTGTTCTGTGGGTATTGTATACCGCTAAGGTAATGAAGGGGTTAACTTGTCCCACCACCCCGTTGAGAGGCATAACCACCCTACCCCCACAATCCCAACAAATCTACCCCTTTAGATTAATTCACAATATCCCTATGAGCCAAATGGGGCTAATTGTGGTTTTGGCCATTAAACATAAAAAAAAATTACACACGTATAAAAAGTAGACTAGAACATTAAAAACAAATTTAAACCATAAAACCATTGATTGTCACTGTGGCTACCTAAGCCCTCTCAATGGGGTGCATATATAGCCACATTGCAATCAATAGTAAGCTAGCATAAAGATAAATGTACAATATTAAAATACATGAATTACCCCCTTTCATTACTTCACTAACAGCTAAGGTAATGAAGTGGTTAACCCCTTCTACCACAAACACGTCCCCTGGAGGCCTAACCACCCACCCCAAGGTAGCTGCCCTCATAACCCCATCACCCTCCACCCCCCCCCCCCCACAGTAATGGACAATAGTCGTACTACCCAAATGGGGTAATAGGACTTTTTCTCATTGAAAAGGATAACATTAAATACAAAATATATTACAATAAATAACATACTAAAAACAAAGCAATTAAATCCATTGATTAGCACGGTGGCTACCTTACCACTGAACAGGGCCAATCAATGAACACCCTAAATAACTAAATTAGTTACTTACCGCTGCCGGGTTGAAGGCCGTCCTCACCATCCTCAGGGGCATCCAATAAAGGGCGGATGCCGCACCATAAAAAAGCACCAGCAAACAATTCCAGGCCAATGGCCAATAAAAACACAAACTAAAACACAAAAAAAAATTACAAATAATCCCTGCCCGATGGCACAAGTATAAAAAAAATATACAAATAGGAAAAAATAATCCCTGCCCGATGGCACCTACAAAATTATAAATAAACAACAGGAACAACAAATCCTTGCCCAATGGCACAAAAGTCAAGAAGAAGTGCAAATCTTGTGAAATCGATCCAGGCCGATGACCTTCCAGTAAGATGACATCCTGGGTGAAAGTTGATAGATACCCAATTTGACCCTTGGCAATGGATCCTCTGTTGATTGAAGAGCAGTGTCCGATGAGTAGTTCTTTTTTTCTTCTTTTTGTGATGCCTTTTTCTTCTTTCTTCCTCCAGATTTTGCTGGTTTCTCTTTTTCTTGTCCTTATTCTTACTTATATAAAGCCTAGTACGTCTCATTTGTCATTCGCATGGCACATCCACCAATCTGATTGGTAGATTGGTAGATGTACCATGTGATCATTCAAGGACCTCTCAACCAATATTGATGACATCACATGGTACATGAAGCAAACCGGAATGGTTGATGTACGATGTGATTCCCCTTTTTGGTGCTGAGAGGTCACCTTAAAGGGAAGGAATCACATCATACAAACCAACTGTGGACGGACGTTCACAGAGGTACACAATTAGGAGGCTTTATAATGTGAAATTATAATAGGCTTTATTGTGCCTGTTCCTTTTCATCAGGAAAATTATCCAAACACAGGGGGGGGAACAAAGCTTCCATTCACTTGGGAGTATTTCTAGTGAAACACTATGGAATAATTCACATCTCCCTTAGTCAAGCAGTTCTCGCAGCCCCAAAACATATAACATTAAATAAGCAGATATAAGCAGTCTCTTAAGAATAAAAGTCTTATCTGTTTCTTGGAGGGAAAATCTCACTTCCTGGTTCAGCTTCAGGTGTAGTAGTTTTCCCTGTGTCTTGAATTCAGCTCTGCTGTGCAGAGCTCAAGACCGGTCAGCTCCAGAGATCTGGGTTTCTTTTGGTCAGTCTCTCCTGGGACTCAAGAACCTCTGCTCTGTCTCTCCAAAGGTCAGCTCTCAGTCAGAGCTAGGGAGGAGTTACTTCCTGTCTCAAAGGCAGGCTTTTTCTACTACCTGTAATCAGGCAGGTGGTGCTAGTTAATTTGCTACCAGCAGTTAACCACCACACTGCTGGATTAAAGGCACCTTTGTGAACAGGGATAAGTCCCCTGTTACATACCTCCCCTGTTTGTGGGAAGCTCGGGCTTACCACGGCCAAAGCCCATCCTTCCACTCTCATTCGAGATCTTTCTGTGACTTGAATGAGAGTGGATGGAGGAAGAGAACCCTCTGTCCTGCTGGGATTGGAGCCCTTTCTCCAGTTTATTTTTGTCTCCTCCCGAAGGTGCTTATGATCAGCACTCCTCAGTCGCTCGAGGAGGACTTTTTCCACGTAAAGTCTTTTTATCACGTGCGTGGTCATGAGATTTCTGTTGCGTCGGGCACTCCTCTTTTTATAGACAAAGTGTATGATAACAGTTGTAGAGCAGTTAGGACTAGCCCTTAGAGTTTTCTGCTCTTCTCCACACCACGGAGTTGCCAGTTCACCTTCTTTGGGACCGAGTTGCACCTCCACCTCCTTTTCCAGAGAACGTCCTATTTTTTCAGCTTCCTCAGCTAAGGATTCTTCTGGCTTTGATTCTGCACTCCTACCTCTGTTTGTTGCCTGTTAGGCAGCTGTAGGTTTGGCTAGTGCTTTCTTAGGTGGCTGTATTAGAGTCTCCTTCATATTCTGGAGCTCCGTAATTTTTGTTGTCAAGGTTGCCGCTGCGTCTGTTTCCTCCTTGGTGTACTGACTCAAGGGTATGGAACAGTCTCTCTGTCTCTCCAGCTCTTGCTCCAGTTTCTGAGCCTTCTCACGCTCCCTCTCATACAGAGTCACCTGCAATCGAAGTACCGCCTCCAATGATGCTCTGAAGACATGCAACGTGGCCTTTAGCTCCTCATACTGCTCTGTGGGGACGAACTGAGTATTCTGACATTCCTGCAGCGCTTGTACCTCTTGAGCAGCCTGCAGCTTTTCTTCCTGCAGCGTTTGCTGCTTCTCCTCAGCATACTGGAGGTGTGTACGCAGACCTTGCAGTTGGTTCTGCAGTCGGTGCTCTGCTTCAAACATTTCCTCTTTCAAAAGTTTATTTATTTCTTTAAGAGCCTGCAGCTCTTCATTCTTTCCCTTGACGTATTCTGTCAACTCAGAATTTTTCTTTTTTCCATCTTAAATTTTATCTTTTTTCAGTCTCTGTACTATTCAGGGCTTCCTTGCAGTCCACCTTCCATTTTTGCACATCTGCTTGGAGGCGGGCTGTCTCCTGGCGTGAGACTTCCATCCACAGGTTTAAGTTCTGAAGCTCCTTCTGAGAGACTTTGAGATCTAAGTTAAGATGTAGCATAGTTTTCCTTGAAATATCCAGCTCCTCCGTGAGACTGTGTAGTTCCTTTCTGGAAACTTCCAGGTCTGTGCAGCAGCTGTTGGTCTCATGATGTGAGGCATCCAGTGCTCTGTGGAGTGTCTGAACCTCTTTCTGAGCTACGTCCACCTCTATCTGGACACTGTTGACCTCCTGTTGTGAGGCATTCAGCTCTATGCGAAGAGTGTGAACCTCTTCCTGGAAGACTGTCATCTGCTTCAATGCCTCCTCATACTTCCGCTTTAGCGTAGCCACCATTTTATCAGATTGGCTCTGCTTTTCATCCATGGCGGAAATAGCAGCATTTGCAGTATCTAGCTCAGTCTTGAGATCGTCCAATTCTGTCCTGGCTGTAGAGTAAATTGCGAGCACAGTCTTCTGTAGCTCAGCATTATTTTTTCTCTCTCTTCCTAATTCTTCACAGAGCAGATCACAGTCATGCCTGGCAATTTTCAGGGCGTCTTCAGGGCTGGTCAAGGGATCGTCACTCACTGGTTCCGGCTCCGCTTCCCTGGGATGACTAGTTGAGGGTTCCTCACTGTTGGCACCGGACAGACACTTCTTTGGGGTACACGACTTCTGCCTTGGGCCCTCTGGATATTCGGTTAACCGTGGGACGAATTCTCCATTTTCTCTAGGCTGCAGGGCAACTCGGTCCCCCTTTTCCTCCACAGGATCTGCGGACGTGTCTGTTCCTTCCACGGTAAGTGAAGAACTGCTTTTCTTTTTCTTCCTTTTTGATTTGGATGACACCGTCCCTTCAGGGATATTGGGGTCTCCATTTCATTTGAAATTTTAGCAGCTTCATTATATACGCCAGGCTTTTCTTGCAGCTGCTTTAGCTGACATAAATATTCGGTGATCCACTGCTCCCGCTCTGTCTCCTGCTGATCATATTCGTCATCAAAGGGAGCGGTCTTTTCTGTTCGTGCCGAGTTCAGGCACCCCCACCATTCTTGGGGTGTTTTGTGGGTGTGACTCGGTTCGGGTTCCCCATAAGAGATGTCTTCCTCTTTATTGGACTGGAAGGGCCACTCTTCCGTGGGGTAGGGTTCATTACAGGAACGCTGCATCTTGTCCTCCATTTTTAGGCTATCAGGTGTCATTTTCTTCCTGGCCTCAGGAGGCGCTATTGCAGCTGTTGCCACTGTATTTGCTAGAACCCCCAATTGTGATAGTCCTACAGATGGGCATATTTTACTTGTAGAGGTCGTAGCTCTCACAGGCATCTCTGTAGACTTTTCTTTCTTGGGTAATTTTTTTTTTCAATATCAGCAGTACTGTGCATGCATTTTCTTTTATCAGGTATACAAGATTGTGCAGTTGCTAGGTAAAAAAAGTCTATTTGCTATACACCATTTATTTGCTAGGTGAAATCCCTCCGCTTCAGCAACAGAATTTGGTTTTCTGCCTGAGTTCAGTAAATTCAGTCTCATCTTTGGGTATTATGGCATTCACACTTCACACTTTGGGTGTCTGTTTTGCTCCCAAAATAATAGGCATACTTTTTTACTTGCAGAAAAAAAAAACATTCTTTGCAGTGGACTCAACACTCAGCAATTGGCTTTGAAAAACCTTTTTCTTTATAGGGCAATTTTACACTCAGCATTTGTTTGCTAAAAATTCCCTTGCTTCAGCACAGTCTTGTATCAATTTTCACACTTTTCTGCATATACTCATTCACAGCTGGTAGCCCTATGAGGTGTGGCAACCTTTATTTGCAAAATCAGTACCACTCGTGGGTCACCATCTGTATTCACTGCTTCAGCGAAACTTTTGAAAACAACAAACACCTATCCCTTTTAAGGGCTGACTCACTTCTTGAACCCTGACTATGGCTGGAAGGCAAACCCCTATCTCAATGACCATATTACGCTTTGTGATAGGCAAATAAAGTTTTAGCTGCTTCAGCAGTCTCTCTCCTCTTGGGATTGGGGTAAAGAGTCCATCTGTGTTTTGTAAGTATCAATGCAGTGTACGTTTCAGTGCAGTGGTGTGTCCCTTTAATTCTGATCTCTGCTGCATGAGTTTTTTGTTTTTTTTTCTAAGTTTCTCAGACTTGTTTGTAGGCAAAAAAGCATAACAAAACATTTCACATAAAACTCTCCGGTCCTTTTTAACTACAAAGACACCTCTTGTCCCACCTCGAACACCATATGTGGACAGACGTTCACAGAGGTACACAATTAGGAGGCTTTATAATGTGAAATTATAATAGGCTTTATTGTGCCTTTTCCTTTTCATCAGGAAAATTATCCAAACACAGGGGGGGGAACAAAGCTTCCATTCACTTGGGAGTATTTCTAGTGAAACACTATGCAATAATTCACATCTCCCTTAGTCAAGCAGTTCTCGCAGCCCCAAAACATATAACATGAAATAAGCAGATATAAGCAGTCTCTTAAGAATAAAAGTCTTATCTGTTTCTTGGAGGGAAAATCTCACTTCCTGGTGCAGCTTCAGGTGTAGTAGTTTTCCCTGTGTCTTGAATTCAGCTCTGCTGTGCAGAGCTCAAGACCGGTCAGCTCCAGAGATCTGGGTTTCTTTTGGTCAGTCTCTCCTGGGACTCAAGAACCTCTGCTCTGTCGCTCCAAAGGTCAGCTCTCAGTCAGAGCTAGGGAGGAGTTACTTCCTGTCTCAAAGGTAGGCTTTTTCTACTACCTGTAATCAGGCAGGTGGTGCTAGTTAATTTGCTACCAGCAGTTAACCACCACACTGCTGGATTAGAGGCACCTTTGTGAACAGGGATAAGTCCCCTGTTACACCAACCAATTGTTTACCATGTGACTCCTTCCATTTCCTTTAAGGTGACTTCACAGGACCAAAAAACGGAACGAAGATTTTTAAACTAACCAGAAATATGAGAGGTGATGAACAGGCCAATATATTGCCACTCTAGACAGTTTTTATTGTCACTGAAGTGTGATTGTCATAAAATTATCAAACTCTAGCCTCTTAGTGAGGCATTACAGCATTGTATGTCATATGTAACAATATTGTAAGGATTCTGCCAGATCCGTGCCAGGGTTTGCTGCAGTTCGGGTTTTCCAGCTTGCCTGCCCTTTCTCCTCAGTTCGGCCATTTTGGTTACTGGCAGCCTGCTACTTAAGGCTGCAGTTCCCAGTGGGAGTCGTCGAGCAAAGTTCTGTTTGCTGCAGCTCCGTTTGATCTTCGCTGTCACGCATTACCCTTTCGCCCATTTGGAATCTCTGCTGCTGACCCCGGACTGTGACCCAGACCTCGCTGCCTTCTGTCTGCCCTGACCTTTGCCTGTCGCCTGGACTCTGCACCACTGCCACCTGCCCTGACCTCTGCCTGCTTATCGACTACGGATACTCTTACAGTACTCTGTCCCTGGGCTGTTGATTGAGGCGGAAGTAAGTGGTGACGGAAGTGACATCACTCCTGGGAGAAGAGGCCGGCAGTCTTGCCAGTTTCCACCAGGAGGAGTCAGTGCTGGAAGGACAGACACACACACACACCACCAACCCCCCCCCCCCCCCCTTCACCCAATATCCAGGCTCTGTGGCTCCACCAGGGGAGGAGAGAGGTGAGGGGGGTTGCTCCGGTCCGGTAACAGAGAGGAGAAGGGGGGTGGGGGTGAGTGCGTCGCATCCCTCGCAGCACCGCAGCCCTCCCCCCCAGTCAGCTGCCGAACATACCCCCCCCCCGTCAGCCGCCGAACATACTCCTCCGTCAGCCGCCGAACACACCCCTCCCCCAGTCAGCCGCCGAACACCCCCGTACCTCCGTCGAGCAGGACACAGCTCTGCCGGGTGAGAGAGTGGTGGCTGCTCCGGGACACTCAGACAGAACCCCCCAGGAGAGAGGGCGGGCAGGATCCTGAGAATAACACACACACACACACACACTGACTGAAACACACATACACACTGACAGACACACAAGGAATTCACCGTTCTAAATATAGAAGTGCAAATAGCTAAAACAAGTGTTCTAAGTCAAACTTCATTGTGTTTTGGCACTGAAATTGTGTTTTGATTTTTAATTAAAAAAATCACTGTATCTGCAGCTGGGGGGGGGGGTGAAGAGAGTCAGGAGAGAGGGGGGCAGGACCCTGAGAATAACACACACTGGCTAACTGACACACACACACTGACACACACACACACACTAGGAATTCACATTTATAAATATGGAAGTGCAAATAGCTAAAAACGTGTTCTAAGTCAAACTCATTGTGTTTTGATTTTTAATTAACAACATCAGTGTCTGCAGCTGGGGGTGGGGGTGAAGAAAGTCAGGAAAGAGGGAGGGCAAGACCCTGAAAATAACACACACACTGACACACACACAAACACACACACCGACTAACTGACACACACACACACACTGACACACGCACACTGACACACGCACACTGACACACACACACACACACACACACACACACACACAAGGAATTCACAGTTATAAATATAGAAGTGCTATTGTTAAAACACGTGTTCTAAGTCAAACTTCATTGTGTGTTTGGCACTGAAATTGTGTTGATTTTTAATTAAAAACATCACCATTACAAATACAATTTTTGTGACAAAACAGTGACAAAAGACAAAGAAGTTTCACTTAAAATGCGTGTGCTCGGCACACACATGCCTTTTTAAAAAAAAAATATATATATCCTATACAAATATTGTCAGTAGAGTTACTTTCATAATAAAAAAAAGGCACAGAAGCGCACCAAGGGTCAAGATAAATGTATTAAACATATAAAACAATTGCAAGTAGTAACTTACATATAAAGTAAAATAAATCCAGTGGAAAATAGTGCAGGGACATCTGACACAGGTTGATGTCGGACACAGGGGTAGACGCAATTGTTTTATATGTTTAATACATTTATCTTGGCCCTTGGTGCGCTTCTGTGCCTTTCTTTGCATGATTATCCGTCGTTGGAGTTCTCCCGCAGCGGATCTTGGTGAAGGAGGAGTGCCTTCACGTTACAGCAGCAGCAAAAAGGGAGAGTGGGTCTACTTCAAGATCACCATTTTTAGGAAGCATGAGCGCGGATTGATTGACTTCTACTGGTTACTTTCATAATACTGTAAATGTCCCCACCTATAGTAGCTGTTCCAATTTTTTTGCTCAATATACATTTACTATCCCTTTTTCTCGTCACAAAATTAATTATGAAGCATTTAAGTAAGTAGCAACATATTGTTTTGGAGAAATGCTGACACTTCTTATAAAGGGTTCAATATCTTTTTGTAAAACCTGATTTATAACATTGCAGTGATTACTGCAACTCTGGGATTGCTGCTACTTTCTTGTTTCACACAAACCGTAAGCCAAATATATTCTGATGATTTCACAGTTAAGCTTTCAGGCCTAAACTTGCCAAATTTAACAAAAGAATATTATAAAAGTAGCTGAGAAACTCCAGGTTATTGCAACGCCAAGACATTATTATACCACTGCCCTCTTAACAGATGTGTTTTGGTATTTTTTTCTTCTTAAGGTTTTATTTTCATTTAACACACAAGATATAGAATTTGAACATCACCAGTAGTGTATGTGGTTTATAAATAATGTGTTGAGGTGTGTTGATACTGTATGGCTCACCCGGGGTTCCAGTCAGAGGAGTGCGGTGAGAAGTGCGGTGAGAAGTGCGGTGAGGGTGAGGAGTGCGGTGAGGGTGAGGAGTGCGGTGAGGGTGAGGAGTGAGGAAGAAGTGCAGTTAGAAGTGCGGTGAGGGTGAGGAGTGCGGTGAGAAGTGCGGTGAGGGTGAGGAGTGCGGTGAGAAGTGCGGTGAGGAGTGCGATGGTCGAGTTGTAACCATCATGCTGAATTTTTAATTCAAGTAGTCCAGAATGAGTTTGCTGTCATTAGTGGCAAATACAATGCTGTGAATATCAACCAAAAGGTTATCATTGATTTAGAAAAACATGAAGAACGCATTAAAAGCAATGCTTCTCCTGCATCGCTGGACAGTGAGAATACCGATATCCTGATCATGGGGTATCGTGAAGAGAGCCCTCACAAGCCTTCTCAAACATACTTTAATGGTAAGACTAACATTTTTATAAATGTTATGCTTCGAGTATATGTTTTATTGTTTTGCTACAACGGAGTTCTCATATATCGTAAAAAATAAATAAAATATATAATAGTATATCTACTAAGATGGTTATATTAGTCTGAATGGGCTTTAAGGGCTATATTAATTATGATAGGCTGATAGGTGTCTTATGGAGTAGCATTGCTTAGTAAATATGGTCCATGAGTTTTTGCAGTAGTAACTTGTCTGCTAATCTCCCAGAGGTATAGTCTGGGAAACATGCCACTGCGAACACAAGAATTGTGATCAAATGAAATCTAAAAAAAAAAAGGACTTATGTAGTATGTCATTTTGCAAAATGTAGCGGTTTCACCATTTAGTTATTTATTTCAACCTGTTCCCTCCCAAAACTTATCATCAATTGGTATATCACTATTCAGTCATATTAAGTCAAATAAAATACTGCTATATCATTTTATGACATATTTCCATATTGCCCATTGTCAAAACTGTACAGATTTAAAAAGAATAGATAGGAGAACAAACGTACCCCAAATTAAAGCTTTAGCTGCATTGATTTATTACCGCAAATGCTTCCTAAAATATCCTCAGTATAGGTGGGCAAAGAATAAATCAGATTCCAATGTATTTATGGGGGGGGGGGGGGGGAGAAGGCTTTTTACTTACTATTTACTCCACTCCACCCGAGAGGAATGCTGACATTATTCTGCTGCGACTCATGTTATTGTAGGTGGTGCATGCGAGGAGATGCAGGCGCTGAGCGGTGAGGACTTTTCTTCCATTAGTCAAAGCGATGGCAATGTTCTTTGGAATGCTTCACACCCCAGCCCAAAGTCTGCACATTTTAGTGTCTCCAGCTGCAAAAAATCTAATATCACAAGGTAAGTGAAGTTGTCTACTCCTGTTAGAGAACATGCATTTAGCTTTACATAAGCATATTAAATCATATTTTATATAAGATAAAAGCTGAAACTGAATGAAGTATTTTTACCTTTAATAAATCACGGGGAAGTATTTTGACATTATGTAAATTGAGGTAAACATTTTTTTTTTTATTTCTTTTTATCACTTTGTGGTTTTGTAAATGGGCCTTTCAAGATTTCTAAAGGGAAACAAAAAGAATTGTAGTTCATGGTGCCATGCCGGTTATAAATGAGAAAAATGATCATATATTTTTTATTATAATAACTACAGCATAGTTAAAAGTAAACATAACTAATGTATTTTCACTCCATGTGACATTTAACATTTTGTAACTATTCCCACATAATGTAGACATTTGTTATGTATATTCCACATATACCATTAACATTCAATAGTGCATATAGTAGGTGTGTGCTTTCAGCCCACTCATCGTAACATAATAACATATAAAGATACTCAGCACGAGTTGCAAAAAGTATGAACCAGCTATACAGTATGTCAAATACAATGTCCGCTTTAAGCAATTTTACTATACATTACAAACATGTTTTACAATATTCACTGGAAGCATTTAACAAGAACAACCAAAATTAAGTTAAAGTCTGAGTTTGTTACATAATATCAGTCAGAGTAAATTATCCCAGCAGCCTTCTCTTCCCTTCCCTTCTTAGGCTGGGGACATAATGCCTTCGCCCGTGCGGAGGCGTGCACGGCCGTGACGTCACCCGCTTGAAGCGGGTGCGTTTTTCGGCCATGGTACGCGTGCCATCCGTGGGCGTGTCTAGGGCCCTGCCAGTGACGTCACAGAGCTGGTTTGCCCTCATTGGGCGAACAGCTCACGTGATCGGTCTGTCATGCCAAGAAATCAGTTTGAACTGATTTCTTGCGCAATGCGCGCCCCCTCCCGCTTCTGCGCGCACGCGCCTGCATGCTGCATGGACACGAACACTGACCTAAGGCAGTCTCTTCGCGCACGGTCTGCGGTACCATGGCCCCAGCCTTGCTTGGCTGTGATACAGCAGGATGATCCACAAACTTAAAATGAACAAGTTAACTGTATCAGGGTTGTCCTGATTAACAAAAGAAAGTGAACAATATGTATTAAAGATGCACTTTACAACTGTCAACTGCACATCCACTTAATAAAGTTACCCGACTAACTTATTCAAAGCAGTCGAGAGATATTCGTTATCACAAAATATTACCATCTTTCTAGTTATATATACACATCTAGAGGGTAGTTCTGTCACATCATATGAGATTAGAGGCAGGTTTATACATCCGTCAGATGACAACAATTCTAAGTGTTTATCCTTTGGGACTTACAGTATATTCAGAGCTCTAATCCTATTGCATTTCTTTGGCTGCTGTATCTGTCACAGAACCTACATCCTGATACTGCTCTGGCTAATTATCGGTTCAGTAGAATGGGGGCTCCTTTGTGTATTCAGCTCAAATGTGTAACCCTTTCACTACCAAAGGAGCCAGCAAAGCATTGAAACGTTTTTAGACTACAAATGTGTTCTGTTATGTTACTCTCCCATTGTCCTGCTGACTGTTCCATATAGCGGCTTCTCTGAAGTAATTCCTGGAAGCTGCTCTTACCTACTAAAATCCAACTACATTGCCATCTCCACAGCCAAACCCTATTTCACAGCACCTTTGTCCATTTCCTGCACCTCTTCCTCCTCTGGCCTTCATTGACCAGACTCGAAACTGCTGTGTTGATTACTGAAACTTAGTCTTTTCTGACTTTTCTTTCCTCTTCCTTTCCTGTCCAACTTCACTTTGGTATGACTTCTACCCCCAGGAGAGGAAACAACAACCATATTAACATTTAAATCCCTGCAATGTCTACCTAAGTGTCCTGTTATCTGCACATGAACTACCCCTCTCCTTTCCCCTCATAACTCCCTCTCACTTACCACCAAGACTTTGTTTGGACTGCTCTTCTTCCCATCAGATATCAACCCACATTTAAACATCCATAAAAACTCACTTGTTTAAGGCTACCTACCCAACTTTTCCCTTAAACCATCTGTTATTCCACTTTACTTCAATATCAGTTACATGTGACCTCATATACTGTGCATCTCGCTGCTAGCACCCCTACACCTCATGTCTCCAGCTTTCCTTTAGATTGTAAGCTCATCTGGCAGGGATCACTTCACCTTTTCTTCCAGGATGTGACAATGTATTATATTGTTCTATGCTGCATTGTTGCTTTTATGTCCTTCTGTACGTAACATATGTAAAGTGGTGGGGAATGTTGGTGCCCTATTTATAGATGATGATGATGATGATGATAACAATAATAATGTTACTGAAGTGAGACAATAGTATTATTGTTGGCAAGTAAAACTGACCACGTGAGAGGGATATCACAAATATTAACTTTAGGATTAACAATCAAAATATATATTTTTTTATATTCACGATATTTTCCTTGACTTTCATGCTGTTGTATCTCTCAGTTGAAAGTCTTGATCATAGCATCAATAAGGAGAGCAGGGACAATGAATTGCTGCATAGCTTCTGACATGTACCTCATTTCATCTACAAACATTCATCATGTTCTCTCTGTGCTGCCAATCTCTGAACTTCCCCTCCTACCAGGCTTCATATGGGTCATATTATTTCCCCCATATAATGAGACATTCAAAGACGCCCTAAAAACAAATGTCTTTGAACCCAACATCTCGCTATTTTTAAATCTTCTCCTCTTTCTGCCATAAATAGAAAATATCACTTGTGAGCACCCTAACACATCTCAGACAGGTCTGCAACCCTGCTTTTCACCATTATCTTTTAGCATACAATAGTTCCACAGCAGCTAAGGATGCAAATGAGAACACAGCGTCACCTTTTACTTCATGCCCATTTTAACATGGACCCCTATAAGCTATACCTGCCGCATTACACAGCTTTTAAGCGCAGCGTGGGTTAAAGAAGTGCATAACCAGTTAACCTACTCACAGACAGATATTTCAACCTTTTGGGTCTCATCAGTGTGAGGCTGGTTACAATGGCTTTGCAATGTGAAGCTGGATTAGGTTTCAACCACACATTATATAAGCTATGGCGAGTAAAAAAGTGACAAAAAAACCCTCCACCTATTTCTACCATACATTTGTCAACCTAAAGGAAACACATTCTGCCTACTAGCATTCCTGATAAGCAGCCACATCACCCCTATCACACATGCAATAACTTATGTTTCCACTCTTCCTATCATTCTTTTTGGTATGTAAGATACTGAATACGTATCAATTAAGTAATAATCCCAGAAGAACAAGGCATTACTGACCAAAATGTTGGCCAGTAATGCCCTGTTCTGAGGGGATTATTACAAAATAGATAGGCTAAATGTAGACTTATTTTTAATTTTTCATTAAAAAAATAGACACTTTTGCAGACCTTTTTTTAGTCATATTGATTTTTATCAGCATGATCGTCTACATTCTTTTACTGCACGTGTTTATTAAAAGGAAATTGTACATACACACATCCCTCTATATACACTCTGCAGCCCCCCCCCCCCTCTATACACAAAAACACACACTCTGCAACCCCTTCTATATACACAAACACACACTCTGCAACCCCCTCTATATACATGCAGCCCTCTTACCCCCACCCTAAGTGAGATTGGGGTGGGTAGGTGTATCTGACTACTTATCAGTGTGGTGCTGTACCTGTTTGGCAACCAGGAGGGCTGAGCTTCCGCCACGGGGAACCTGGGGTGAATTACTCTTAATACTACTATATGGTGCAGCGCCTCCACTTGCGATGGCTCCCAGCAGAGCGGGAGTTGTTCCTCGCAGGACACATGCAAATGAACACATACACTGGATGTGAAATAGCAACGGGCTTTACTGAACATAACATATATCTTACACACATACTCTAACGCTCATCTAACCTTAGTGGCTCGGCCACTCTCATCAGGAGTAACGTCTCCGTCCCCTCACCGCGTGCCCTACACACCGTGTCCATGTATAGTACTATTGGTATAGGCTCTGTTCTTTAACCACTCGCTCAGTGTTACTAAAGAGTTTAGCCTAAGGCGGGATCAGCGCCTGTTGACCGGTGTTTGTGCACTTGATATTATAGTACCTTCCGGTCACGGCGGTGACCGGTACCTCTTCGCAAAGGGTCAGATGAATCAGCGGTCTGCCTCCTGGGTCTCAATATCCAGCCGTCTGGTCCCAAACGACTCGCCAGCAGAACCTGCTCCGCACGCTTGTCCCTTTGTCCCTAGCTGTCTACACAGTAAGGGTGATGCTCGCTACCACTATGGGCGTCCCTGCAGCACAGCAACCTTCGGTGACTTCAGGGAACACTCCTAGGGGCCTACGGAGTAGCCTGGCCTATGCAGGTGGGTCACTGACCCCCTGCACCTGCACTACCTCTCCCTTCACCTCCCGGATCCCCTCTGACTAACTCAACCTAAACCTGCAGCAAACACACTGCACTCACACAGTACCTGCAGCAACCGCACTGCACTCAACTGGTACCTGAAGCAACCGCACTGCACTCAACAGGTACCTGCAGCAACCGCACTGCACTCAACCGGTACCTGCAGCAACCGCACTGCACTCAACTGGGTACCTACAACAACCGCACTGCACACACACACTGTGCCTACTTGTCAGCACTCACAGCACTGCCAGCCGTGACACTGACAAGACTGCACACTCACACCTATGGGCAGGGTCCCTAACCTAGGGGCCATCCCTCAGTACCTACCCACTACCCTGGTGGGGATTGGGGTCTGCCTGGGATCTGGGGAACTACCTTACCTGGTGTAGGAGCCACTTGCTCCTTACACCCTTCCTTCCCCTTCCTGCTTCCAGCTCCATCTGACAACGTGGTCCCCGCAACATTGTAGCCTTCCTCCACAGGAGAAGCTGCAAAACCCTATTTGCTGGCTGCACGTGATGTGGGTGAAAGGGCAGTCCCCAGAGGCTGCTGGGAATTGTAGTCCACTCAGGACCTCTGTAGCATTGGAACCGCGTGCGCTATCTTTACTGCGCATGCGCGATCCTGTAATGGCTACCGCGGTGGTAAGGGCGCAAGGGGGAAGCCTGCTACATACACAAACACACACTGCAGCCCCCCCTACACAAACTGCAGGCCCCATCTACACCCACAAAACACTGTGCAGCCCTCCTCCACCCTCTAATCACAAAACACACACTGAAAACACAACACAGAGCAGCCCTCCTCTACACCCACAAACACACACTGCAGCCCCCTGGTAACCCACAAAATTGCAGACATACACATAACCCCCCTAAACCAACCTAACACACACCAACAAAACAGACTGCTGCCCCCCCCCCTACATCCATAAAACACACCAGCACCCTCCCCCCGCTACACCCACTGCAGTCCCCCTGTAAACCCACACACTGCAGACACACACACACACACACACACACACACACACACACACACTCTGCACCCACAAAACACACACTGCAGACACACACCAACAAAACAGACTCTGCTGCCCCTCTCTACACTCAAAAAACACACACAACAAAACACTCTGCTGCACCCCTCTAGACCCACAAAATACTCAGCAGACACACAAGCCTTTCTCCTCAGTGTTCTCCTGTGCGGAGCTCTCTGCAGGCAGGGTGGGGGAGGAGTCAGTGCTTTGCTGCTGTCTCCTGTCCAATCAGCTCCCCTGACTGGGAGCTACTTTCACTCTTTGTGAATGAGAACTGAAAGCTGATTGGCTGAAAAACTTGGCAGGGTGCCAAAAATTCCGGGCCATTACTGAATGGTTAAAATACCGGGCATTATCCAATAGACAGCAGGGATTTCAATAATGCCTGAAATTTACCAGCTTTAGCCTATAAATGTATGATAGCCTTTAGATTTGTGTTGTGTTATCATGCATTCTACAGCATTGCAGAAAATGTTGCAACCTTAGAAACCAACAAGTTTGATTCAAAGACTTAATAGTTTAATAATAATAATAATATACAGCCACTCAGTCAGATAAGAGAGAATAGTTTTCAGCATTGCGAGCTTGGTGAGTGGTGTAATAGTGATTCCTGGTTTACCATTATAAAACAGCAAAAGTGTTTATTACTTTCAAATTACTACATAATAAACAACTCTGCAACAGTAGTCTCATACAATTGCTACCTTATTTTCATAGTTCTCATGCCCCTGAAGCTGTTGTACCACGGCGTCCCTTTGCGCCAAAAAATGTTAGTGACTTGAAAGTGGGAAATTTGGTGAAGTTCTCCCGACCACCAGCAGGAAAAATCAGTAAAGGTGCGATCCAGTACATGGGCCGCCTGCAAGGACGAGATGATGTGTACTTGGGAGTAGAGCTGGAAGGCAGCGAGTTTGGGAAGCATGATGGGACTTTTCAGGGGACCCGTTACTTCCTGTGGTAAGATTTAGCAGTTCTATATTTTGTACAATTATAATAATAATCTGAATTATGTAATGATTCATTATGGTATATAAATATATGGTAATTTTGGTATATAAAGATTCTGACGTCTGCTCTTAGGAGGCTGCTCACAGCTCTAAATAAAACTTTTATGAGCGGATGCTTAATTATTCTACTGTCAGGGAGTTCTCGGCTGCACAATGCTACAACAAATGGTTTGTGTTAACCATCCTTGAGCATCCAGACATGACATGTTATTATTTTATCATGGGGTCGCAGCCAAACAAGATTGACAATCACCCCCTGAAGAGAATCCCCGTTTTTGCTGAAGAAAATATAAACAAAATCACACTTTTTTATTTACATGGTTTAAAAATACTTCTATTTGTCTCGTTGTGTTAAAGTGCTTATTAAACATCAATTTGCACTAGCAAGTTTTTGTTCTGAACTTCTATGAGTGGCCTACTAAGATTGTAAAGATCAACTGTTGAAATGTGTAATGGCAAGATATAAACTAAAATCAGGAAAAAAATGAAAAACTGCTTTTAATAATATTTGTATTATTTTGTGTTGTACATTATATTATATAACCATTACAAGATCAACAGCTTTTGTTGTTTGGGTTAAAGATGCTTAACACTCGACTCCCAATAGATTTGAGAAGTCTCTTTATAATGTACAGATGTAGCCAACATTATTGCAACCTGTGGCATGTTGCAGTGGGACATACACATCATGCTAGTAGGAGAAGTGACCATTGTTTTGAATCCCCAAGAAGTGGCTTTATTTCACCCACGGGAGCGCTCCATGGGTTACAGCAGGCCTGCACAACTTGTAAAGCGAGAAGGGCCGAACTGCTCCAAGAAAAACAGATTCGCATGGGTAAAATCATCATCATCATCATCATCAATCATCATCGTCATATCTCCCCCAGCACCTCTCATCATCATCAACATATCTCCTCCAGCACCCCTCATCAATCTCTCCCAGCACCCCATATCATCCTCATATATCTGCCCCAGTACCCCATCATCCTCATATCTCTCCCAGCACCCCTCATCATCCTCATATCTCCCCCAGCACTCATCTTCATATATCTTCCCCTGCACCCCTCATCATCAACCTTTGCGAGACTCGCCCTCTCTCACACCCCCATCTCTCCCCCTCACCCATACACAATACTCCCCCTCCACATAACACACAATACCCCCCTGCAGACCACACACATCCCACCCCCTGCACATCACCTCCTCTGCACCTCCCCCCTGCACCTCACGTCACATCACTCTCCCCCCTGCATCTCACATCACATCACTCCCCTGCACCTCGCATCACCCCCCTACACCTCACATCACCCCACTACACCTCCGCCCCTGCACCTCACCTCCCCCCCTGCACCTCACATCACCCCACTACACCACTACACCTCTCCCCCTGCACCTCACCTCCCATCATTCTCCCCCTGCACCTCACCTCACATCACCCCACTGACACACTGCCACTGCCACTCTGACACACTGCCACAGCCCCTCTGACACACTGACACTAGCTCTGAGGAGCAGCTGCAGGGGGGGAGGGGGGGTCCTACCTTTCACTGTGGAGCAAGGCTGGAGGGGGAGCCATCTTGGTCCCTGGCAGCAGGCACCTCACTTTCTGCTCTCACTAACAGGCTCCGCTGTCACTAACCCCGCCCCCACCCTCTGCAGTCAGACCGGCCTCAGCTCTGTCCCTTCTCTCCTCTCTGCCTGCAGGGGATCGCATCAAACTGCTGCCTCCTTCCCTAATAGGCAGAGAGGGCTCAGGGGGTTGGAGGGGGGGAGGGCATCACGATGCTAGTGCTCCTTCAATGTGTTGGCAGAGCGGGCTCAGGAGGGGGTGGGGAGCGTGTCAAAATGCTGGCGCTCCTTTCCCTCCTGTGTCTGCAGAGCGGGCTGGGGGGTGGGGGGTGGTTGCATCGCGGGGCCGCACATGGATGGCCCGTGGGCCGTATGTTACGCAGGCCTGGGTTACAGTGATGTTGGCTACATCTGTAATTCATCAGAGCGCCCGCTAGTTGTTAGCTCAGTACATATGCAAGAGGCTGGGTTGTACCCGATCACTTGAAATAAAGTTGCTGCATTGTTATCTGGGAGAAGGAAAGGATTCCAATGCGCACGGTCTCGTCAGGATTGGAAATATATAAAGAGAAGAAAAAACGCAACATCAGTGTGGTTAAACTTAGTAACCGAAATGCCCGTTTGATTTCACGAAATGTGAGTGCAATACTTTCTTTGTTCACATTGCTGTATACAATATCACACTTTTGTGTTTTTTCTTCTCTTTATATATTTCCAATCCTGATGAGACCGTGCGCATTGGAATCCTTTCCTTCTACTATTCAAGTGGTTTAGAAGGAACCCACTTGCTATCCGGTGCGGCACCCATCAAGGGAAATTATATTTATTATCAACATTGCAACTATTAGTATCCTTTTCTGCTCACAGTATTTTTTGCGCTTGTTTTTCCCCCTATCTTATCATTGTTATCTGGGAGGCACCTCACTTCTCCCTAATAATGTGTGCAATATGTACTTAATATACAGACACACTTTCAGAGAATAACATCGCTTGTAGCATTATTATGAGCTTGGTGAACAGTGCGATAGTGATTCGTGGTAATATTTATGTTTTTTTTTATTATTATTCAACAGTAAACCCAACAAAGGAGTATTTGTAAATTTCAGTAAACTTATCATGGCCTGGGATTAAACGCATCAAGCTTTCATAACTTAAGGAATCAGTCCCGGAAGAAAACTGCATAAAGTGCTACAGGATATCTTAGACAATGCAGATGTAAGATATGTAATTTCTCTGGATGTCAACAAATGTATTTTCTCTGTACTGTTTGTTTATTAACAAATGTAATACAATATGGGTGTTTTATTAACCTCGAGAGTTCATTGCAGGGCTCGAGCACTGAAAGTATTAAATATTGATTCCAATTTAAGTAATCTAAGTTTATTGTTGGATGAACTGGTTATGTCAATGAACCATTGCAGTTTTACTGAACTTACTCAATTCAAAATGTATTCTCTTATTTATTTTTATTATTATTATAAATTCCCGTTAATTCATTTTTTTCATCCTTCATTGTGGAATTATCCAGTAAATGTCTCTTCTAGAGAAACGCAAATGCAATTCTCACTACTAAAAAATATAATGGTTCTCTCACTTTCTTTTTTCGCACCTCCCCAGTTCAACTATATTTTAATTGTTTCACAATATAATCGGGATTGAAATACAATAAACATATATAATTTGTGAATGTAGAATGTGGACACTTTTTTATACTACTAAGGGAATTATTAGAGCATTGAAAGTGAACAATTAGGAAGCAGACCTAGTGCTGTACAGAAAGAATGATTTGCTTTGTGTTCTAAACAGTACCTACCGTAACCTGTTCACTATGGTGACATTTCATTTCAGGGCCCAGCACTGTAGTACAGTATTTAAGGCTACGCTTATAGTGCCGGCGAGACGTCGGTGACGTCAAGCTACGGTCGCTGGAAAAATCAAATTTAGATTACTTCCAGCGATCGCGACCAAGCCGTCGCGTCGCGCTTACTATAAGCGCATGCGTCGGCGGCAATGCATTGGTTTTGACGCGACGTCGCGTTGCTGTCGCCGTCACTATAAGCGCAGCCTTAGGGTTATGAAGCATTTTCTGTGGTTTGTATTTCCATTTTTTTTCCACACAATGTACAGACTTATGTAGCCAGGTCACCTCTGGCTACCCGGTTCTCCGTTTCCCCGCCTTACCTCCGCTGCTGTGGGGGGCTGTTGCGGGTGGCGACGGGCTTGACGGCGGCTCCATCTTCAGGGCGCTGCAATGTTTGTTATGCACGCGTGCAAGGCTCGCGGCGGCCATGTTGTGATTGGCCGCGCATGTGAAGTATGTTGCGCATGCGCAGAAAAGTGCAGGTGCACTGGCCATTACAGGAAAGACACCGCGCAGGGACTACAAGTCCCATGAGCCTCAGGGGAATGTCACATGCTACGGCTTAGCCAATAGGGTGGCTGCATTTGCAGTTAAGGCAGTTTGTAGCGCGAGGGAGCTCGCGCTGACATTTAAAAAAGGGACAGTTTAGTCAGTAATCAGTTGAGAGGGACAGGGAGGACAGCGAGGAGAGGCAGTTGTAAGAGATAGATAGTCCCCATACTTTTTCATAGGAGTATCTCACAGCTTCAGAGTCTGCAGTTCACATGTTGCTAGGCAACCAGTGAGGCTGTGAGAAGTATGACAGTTAAGATTAAGGGCTGGGACCCGCTGCGCTCGGCGGCGCGAGCGTTCCCCACCAGCAGGGGAATCCTCCCTTGCCGGTCCCAGTCCCCCCTCGCTGACGGCTCACTACGCACTGTGACGCGTCAGCCGGCAGGGGATTCAAGAAAATTGTGATCCCGACCGGTGACGCGTCACGTGGTGCGCTGATGAGCCAATCAGCAGCGGGAGCGGGAGCTGTCATTAGGCAGCTTCCTACTCAAGGGTGTGTGTTTGTGTGTGTGTTTTGTGGCAGAAGGGGGAGGGAGCTGCTTACCTTACAGCAGCCCGCAGCAGCTCCCTCCTGCAGCCCGAGCCCGTGGAGGGAGGGGGGGAAGTAGCGGGTCCCTCCGCTCAAGCCACGCCCCCTCCCGCTCCCTACAGACCGCATATCGCGGTCTGTGTCTGTCAGTGCCCCGCATGTCTGCAGTGCGGGCGCGCTGACTGAGGGAGCGGGGCCTTACCTTTAGACAGTTGAGAGGGACAGTTTAGGCAGTTGTCAATTGAGGGGAGGACAGGCAAGGAGTGAGTTATAAATTAGTGAGATAGGAGTTAGGATTAAGTTAGTAATTTAGAAGTTATTAATATAGAAGTTAGTAATTTAGAAATTAGTGAGTTAGGATTAAGTTAGTAATTTATGAGTTATTAATATAGAAGTTAGTGAGTTAGGAGTTAGTAAAATAGTAAGTTAGTGACAGTTGGAACAGTGATGACCAGGGATTGCTAAGGGAAGACTGCCTGGGATCCCAGCTCCTGGGAGGCACATACAAAACCAAGAGAATAGAAGTAAGCCCTTCCTGAGTGATATTCAGGCTGAAACAGTATTTTGGGATGCAGTGTGCTAGAAGCTAGGAAGCCCCAAAAAATTGTGGTGGACTAGATGCCAAGACTGATCCAGAAGTACTTACCTGAATGGGAAGGGGCACTGAGGGAACTTGCCCTGAAGAGAGCATTATACAGGAATCCTGTCTAATGAGGTATTGTGCTATATAAGATAATAATTGATCCTGTGCAAGCCTGGAGCTAGTGTGTGCCTGTCAATAAAATACCTGTGAGTTGCAAAAGATCCTGGCAGCCTATATGATCATAATAAAGAG
This sequence comes from Ascaphus truei, assembly GCF_040206685.1. Lineage (NCBI taxonomy): Eukaryota > Metazoa > Chordata > Amphibia > Anura > Ascaphidae > Ascaphus > Ascaphus truei. Next base: position 231,601,088 of record NC_134485.1, on the reverse strand, counting down.
AAAGCGCCAAATTCAAGACTTTAAATTTTTTTGTGCCAGTTTAATCACTTTCATCGTAATATTTTTTAACTCGCATCATGAACTAGAATGGTTTGACTACATGCAGTGACCTTGGATTACGTTAGATTCTTGCTCAGTCATACTATATGTTAGTTTGGAGGAAACAAATCTTTCTCCTTAAAAAAAAAACATAAGAAAAGAAACAAAGTCAGTGGATGATCACCCAGAATTAGTGCTTCTTAATAATTGGTAAAAGAACAGTGCAAGGCCTATAAAATACCAGAAAGAGCACTTTTTAGTCCCTTCAAGAACCATGTCCAGTCAGGGCCTGTCAGGATATCAAAGAGATGAATAGAAAACTTTGTTTTGGGCCCAACAAAACTCTAAAAAGGGACAGCTCCTCTCTGCAGCTCTCCACCCTTACACAAACTGACAATAAACAGACAATATTATATGGGGCAGTATGTGCGCATGTTTGAATGCTCATGTGTGATGTGCCTATCCACTGAGTCGTCACCCTTATTTCGGCCCCGGGTTCTAAAAGTTTGCATGGCCCTGGTCGAGTGAAGGGGCATGGGTGTGGCATGTCTTCATGTGAAACTTTCTGCATGTGCAGTCATCGATCATTAATAATTTTGGTAAGTGAAAACAAATAAATTGATACATGTATTTGCTTTCCCCTACTAATTAATTACTAATGATGGATAATATTAAAATTATAACCCACAACACCGCTGTCTTTCACTCTCCCCTCAGACCTCCAACTGCAAGCTATTTTCCTTCCTTCATTTCACCTCAAAACGTGGCTTACTATTTCAAGGTTAAGGTAGATTCCATTCATTCAGACATACCCTCTGTATTCTCATATGCTTACCAACTCTCCTTCTGCCTCTCTCAGTCACAGATGTGGTATCCTTTTGTCCTCAAACCTGTTGCTTGCCCTGTAATTGTTACTCACCCACATTTTCAACGCTGCCATTACCTTTCCCACCTTCTTCAAGCATGCAATATTTACATCGATTTTCAAAAATAACAGCCTGGAGCCTACATATTGCCTCCAAACTCCTTGTTTTGTCTTGCTTGCTCTAACATCTTAAGTTCTATTCTCTCATATACCGCCCTGAAATCAGCAGAACAGTTGAACATGGGTCAGTTATGGATAAGACCTACTGTGGACAACCCTCGTCTCCTTCACATCCTCCATACTCTTGTCATCCATAACAAAGCTCTATCCTGGATTTCCTCTTACTTCTCCCATCTGTGTCTCTTTTGGTAACACTTCCTTTTCCTCTGTCGATCTCTCACCATCTCTGTGGGGACACGCAAGGGATCTGGTGCCTCTTCTCTTTTCTCTCTACACTCACTCTCTAGATAACTTTATCGCATCATGTATCATATCTATGCTGACAACACACAAATTAACTTTTCAGCCACAGACCTTACACTTGCTGTCCAGGCCATAGTCTCTGAATGTCTCTCCACAATATTATCCTTTACGGCACGCTCTCGAATCAAACTTTACATGTCAAAGATGGCGCTCCTCATACTTCCTCTAATGCCTGGCACAATTGCTCCATTCTGCAATGGCACTGATAAAACTGTCCAAGTTGAACAGTTTGTCTTATAGTTTTTATCTGCCTCCCTTCAAGATCAATACATAATTATTTATTATAGGTTGTGTAAGATGTCAAGATGTCTGGCATTCTGAAAGACAAGTCAAAGGACACCAAAATACAAATTTCCTCAGATCCGTGTGTAATAACGGGAGTGGTAATATGTGCATCAGTGTTTATATGGTTGTTTTGTGTTGCTGTCATTGCATGTTCATTGTGTATCATTTTACATGTGGAATTATTTTCGTGGCTTTTTGTCTGTGATCTGTATTTATGACCATCGTGCTTCTTATATGAGTGTGTGGGTGTGTGTCAGATTTAATTGGGTATATGTCATTGTGCATTTGTATATGAATGTTTGTTGTATATGTCTCATTGTTATTGCATTGTTTATCATTCTGTTTGGCATGCTTCACTCAATACCGATTCCCAGTCTCCCTTCCCTTGTCCTGTGCCCTATGGAATGTCCACTCTGACTTACAAGGCTCTGCTTCTACACAACCTCTTCGGCTCTCACTCTCCACCTCTTTGCCGTAACAGAAACCTGGCTCTCACAACATGACTACTGTGGAGGCTGCTGTATCTTATGGTGGTTTCTCTCTCACACGCCACACCCCAGTGGCCAGAGTGAAGGGACAGGACTGCTCCTGCCAATATAACCTCTGCCCTATCCCTCCATCTGTTTCTCTCACAGCCAACCTCTACATTCACCTCCTCCTTGACTTTGAATGCTGGCTTAACTTCCTTCCCTCCTCTTACAATCCTATCTTTTACTGGGGGACTTCAACTGTCATATTGATGATCCTTCAGTCTCCTTGGCTTCTCACCTTCTCTCTAATCTCCACAAATGGACAAAGTCGAGCACCCACAAGAAAGGTCACTATTTAGGCCTAGTCTTTACTAAAAACTGTTCCCTTTCTTATTTTTCTCTCAGCTGCTCTTTGACCATCACTCACCACCAATCATTCCCCTCAAACAACACCTACCTGTTCTACTTGCTACTGTTGAGACCGTCGCTGTAACCCACAGCATTGGCTAAATACAGAAACAGTTCCTTCACACTTGCACACACTCCTCTGAATGCCTATGGAGGAAATCTCACACTCGGGCTGATTTTCTGCACTATAAATGTCTTCTCTCCTGTTTTAACTCTGCTCTCTCTAAGGGCAAACAACACTACTTCTCCTCACTCATGAACACTCGGAGAAAAGACAGTGAAAAAATGTAAAATGGATTTAAGATGGAAATTGCTCTTTCATGTAACATTGCTGTTGGCCTTCTGGGGTGGAGCAGATTGTTGGTTGACTACAAAGTAATTTTTATAAGTTAATGTTTAGTTATTGTAACAGGGGACTTATCCCTGTTCAGTAATGTGCCTTTAATCTAGCAGTGTGGTGGTTAACTTCTGGTAATTAATTACTAAACACCACCTGCCTGATTGAGATGGCTTACAAAAGCCTGTCTGTTCAAACAGGAAGTGAGAACTCTTTAGCTGACACCTGAGCTGAACTTGGAGACACACTTGTTTTGAGCTCTGCCAAAAGTTAGCAGAGCTGCTTTCAAGACACAAGGCCCAAATAAGACTTCTAAACCTGGATGCTGAGTTTCTGTGCACACTCCGTGCGGTTCCAGGAGAGCAAAGAAGCTTACTCTACAGCTGATAAACAGATAAGACTTTCATTATTAAGAGACTGCTTATATCTGCTTATTTTCATGCTATGTTTGGGGCTGGGGAGAAATGCTTGACTAGGGAGATGTGAATTGGTTGCATAGTGTTTTCACTAGAATTACTCCCAAGTGAATGGAAGCTTTGTTCCCCCCCCTGTGTTTGGATAATTTTCCTGATAAAAAGGAACAGGCACAATAAAGCCTATTATAATTTCACATTATAACGCCTCCTAATGGTGTACCTCTGTGAACGTCCGTCCACATATGGTCGTCAGAAGTGGTACTGATTTTGAAAATAAAGGTTGCCACACCGCATAGGGCTACCAGCTGTGAATGGAGTATATGCAGAAAAGTGTGAAATTGATACAAAGACTGTGCTGAAGCAGGGAAACTTTTACAGACGGTGACCGACGCAAGGTACTGATTCTGGGAATTTAAAATGGCCGCCCAGCTGAAGTCAAATACAGACTCTGCAAAAATGGGGAAGAAAATGTGTTCCTGGTGTAAAGAACCGCACCACACAGAGCAGTGTCCCTTCAGGCCTTATTCAGACGATGAGAGAATGCATGCACAGTACTGCTATTATTGTAAAACTTACCCAAGGGAAGAAAAAGTCTACAGAGATGCCTGTAAGAGCTGCAACCTCTACAAGAAAAATATGCCCATCTGTAGGACTATCACAATTGGGGGTTCTAGCAAATACAGTGGCAACAGCTGCAATAGCGCCTCCTGAGGTCAGGAAGAAAATGACACCTGATAGCCTAAAAATGGAGGATAAGATGCAGCGTTCCTGTAATGAACCCTACCCCACTGAAGAGTGGCCCTTCCAGTCCAATAAAGAGGAAGACATCTCTTACGGGGAAACCCGAACCGAGTCACACCCACAAAACACCCCAAGAATGGTGGGGGTGCCTGAACTCGGCACGAACAGAAAAGACCGCTCCCTTTGACGAATATGATCAGCAGGAGACAGAGCGGGAGAAGTGGATCACCGAATATTTCCGTCAGCTATTACAGTTGCAAGAAAAGCCGGGTGGATCCAGTGACGCTGCTAAAACTTCAAATGAAGATGGAGACCCCAGTATCCCTGAAGGGACGGTGTCATCCAAATCAAAAAGGAAGAAAAAGAAAAGCGGTTTTTCACTTACCGTGGAAGTAACAGACACATCCGCAGATCCTGTGGAGAAAAAGGGGGACCGAGATGCCCTGCAGGCTTGAGAAAATGGAGAATTCGTCCCGCGTATAACTGAATATCCAGAGGGCCCAAGGCAGAAGTCGTGTACCCCAAAGAAGTGTCTGTCCGGTGCCAACAGTGAGGAACCCTCAACCAGTCATCCCAGGGAAGCGGAGCCGGAACCAGTGAGTGACGATCCCTTGACCAGCCCTGAAGACGCCCTGAAAATTGCCAGGCGTGACTGTGATTTACTCCGTGAACAATTGAATCAAAAGAAAGATGGTTACGCGGAGCTACTGAAAAATAACGTGAGGCTACAAAAAGATGTGCTCACAATTTACTCTTTAGCCAGGACAGAATTGGACGATCTCAAGACTGAGCTAGATACTGCAAAGGCTACTATTTCCGCCATGGATGAAAAGCAGAGCCAATCTGATAAAATGGTGGCTACGCTAAAGCGGAAGTATGAGGAGGCACTGAAGCAGATGACAGTCTTCCAGCAAGAGGTTCACACTCTTCGTATAGAGCTGAATGCCTCACAACAGGAGATCAACAGTGTCCGGATAGAAGTGGACGTATCTCAGAAAGAGGTTCAGACACTCCACAGAGCACTGGATGCCTCACATCATGAGACCAACAGCTGCCGCACAGACCTGGAAGTTTCCAGAAAGGAACTACACAGTCTCACTGAGGAGCTGGACATTTCAAGGAAAACTATCCTACATCTTAACTTAGATCTCAAAGTCTCTCAGAAGGAGCTTCAGAACTTAAACCTGGAGATGGAAGTCTCACGCCAGGAGACAGCCCGCCTCCAAGCAGATGTGCAAAAATGGAAGGTGGACTGCAAGGAAGCCCTGAATAGTACAGAGACTGAAAAAAGAGAAAATTTAAGATTAAAAAAAGAAAATTCTGAGTTGACCGAATACGTCAAGGGAAAGAATGAAGAGCTGCAGGCTCTTAAAGAAATAAATAAACTTTTGAAAGAGGAAATGTTTGAAGCAGAGCACCGACTGCAGAACCAACTGCAAGGTCTGCGTACACACCTCCAGTATGCTGTGGAGAAGCAGCAAACGCTGCAGGAAGAAAAGCTGCAGGCTGCTAAAGAGGTACAAGCGCTGCAGGAATGTCTGAATACCCAGTACGTCCTCACAGAGCAGTATGAGGAGCTAAAAGCCACGCTGCATGTCTTCAGAGCATCATTGGAGGCGGAGCTTCGATACCAGGTGACTCTGTATGAGAGGGAGCGTGAGAAGGCTCAGAAACTGGAGCAAGAGCTGGAGAGACAGAGAGACTGTTCCATTCCCTTGAGTCAGTACACCAAGGAGAAAACAGACGCAGCGGCAACCTTGACGACAAAAATTACAGAGCTCCAGAATATGAAGGAGACTGATACATATTCCTCCAATACGGAAAAAGGTATTGGCACTGCCCAACCACCAGTATCCCACAGTAACTAATGCCCGTGAGGACAAGGGTACAGTGAGAGTTGGGGACTCCACGCAACTTCAAAACAAAAATACGAAGTTTGAGCCACCAAAGAAAGCACTAGCCAAACCTACAGCTGCCCAACAGGCAACAAACAGAGGTAGGAGTGCAGAATCCTTAGCTGAAGAAGCTGAACTGGTGACTCCGTGGTGTGGAGAAGCTGCAGAAAGACTGCTTCAAGAGCAGAAAACTCCAAGGGCTAGTCCTAACTGCTCTACAACTGTTGCCATACACTTTGTCTACAAAAAGAGGAGTGCCCGACGCAACAGAAATCTCAAGACCGCGCAAGCAATAAGAAGACTTTACGTGGAAAAAGTCCTCCTCGAGCGACTGAGGAGTGCTGATCTCAAGCACCTTCGGGAGGAGACAAAAATAAACTGGAGAAAGGGCTGCAATCCCAGCAGGACAGAAGGTTCTCTTCCTCCATCCACTCTCATTCAAGTCACAGATCTCGATTGAGAGTGGAAGGATGGGCTTTGGCCGTGGTAAGCCCGAGCTTCCCACAAACAGGGGAGGTATGTAACAGGGGACTTATCCCTGTTCAGTAATGTGCCTTTAATCTAGCAGTGTGGTGGTTAACTTCTGGTAGTTAATTACTAAACACCACCTGCCTGATTGAGATGGCTTACGAAAGCCTGTCTGTTCAAACAGGAAGTGAGAACTCTTTAGCTGACACCTGAGCTGAACTTGGAGACACACTTGTTTTGAGCTCTGCCAAAAGTTAGCAGAGCTGCTTTCAAGACACAAGGCCCAAATAAGACTTCTAAACCTGGATGCTGAGTTTCTGTGCACGCTCCGTGCGGTGCCAGGAGAGCAAAGAAGCTTACTCTACAGCTGATAAACAGATAAGACTTTCATTATTAAGAGACTGCTTATATCTGCTTATTTTCATGCTATGTTTGGGGCTGGGGAGAAATGCTTGACTAGGGAGATGTGAATTGGTTGCATAGTGTTTTCACTAGAATTACTCCCAAGTGAATGGAAGCTTTGTTCCCCCCCGTTTTGGATAATTTTCCTGATAAAAAGGAACAGGCACAATAAAGCCTATTATAATTTCACATTATAAAGCCTCCTAATGGTGTACTTCTGTGAAAGTCCGTCCACAGTTATGTCAATAAATCTTTTTTTATATGGCTTGTCATTGTCTATATTTGAAAATGGGTATTGTGCATCCTGCATGTGTGTCGATAGGTATGGGTCTGTGTCCCCTGTATTTATCATTTTATGTGTTATTGTTTCAATATGTGCATATGTAATTGTATGAATTAATGTCATTGTGAAACTGCCTGCCAAAATGGCAGAGTATTTAGAATGGCATAATATAATAATCATTGATTGTGTCATTGTACGTATCATTTTGTTGGTGTTCGTTTATAAATGACATTTTGTTTCGGCTGTCTGTTGTGTTTGTCTGGTCATAGGTTATTTTCTGTGTGTTTGTTGTGTATGTTAAATCTGTCAGGGTATGTTTACCATGGTGTGACAATTTTAATGGGTAGAAAATGTTGAACGGTCTAATTCTGAAGAAATTATGAATGTTATCATTGATCAAAATATTCAAGTGTTCAGCTTTTGATTGGAGAACATGGTTGAAAATGTAGAACATTCTGATTGGTTGATTTAATCAAGCAGTCTGATTAAAAATTGAGCGTTCAGATTTGCCAATATAAAGAGATTTCTGATTGATTGGTCAATACAATCAATCAGAAATCTCTATTTATATTGGCAAATCTGAATGCTCAATTTTTAATCAGACTGCTTGAAATTTTCAACCAAACAGAACCCATCACATTTTCAATCAGAATGCATGATTATATTGACCTAAGCACTCACCATTTTCGACCAATCAGAATGCATGATTATATTGACCTAAGCACTCACCATTTTCGACCAATCAGAATGCATAATTATATTGACTAATCAGAAGGCACATAATTTTCAACCATCCAGAGCAGGTCATCCTAGAAACTGCTGCAATTGAACAGATCCATTTCTGTGGTCTCTGAGGACATTGAACGATAGATCTTTAACCAAAGAGACTGTGCACACAAAAAAATAAAGGGCAAAATAGAAAACATGAAACCAGATTCCAGAGTGCTTCTTGTCAAATGATGTACAGATGTAGCCAATATTATTGCAACTTGTGGTAAGTTGCAGTGGGACATACAGTACACAACGCACCAGCAGAAACCAAGGAGGGGTTGAGGTTATTGGGTTTCGGGAGCACGCCACAGTTTGCAAAAACGTTGCTGGATAGCTGCAAACAGATGTAACCAATCGCTTATCCAAAAATCCAGAGCAAACACTGCTTATGTGAAAAACAAAATCTTTACATGTATTCATTTTTATTTTTTTTTCAAATTACGTGCTCTGGATTCTTGTTATATAGCTGTCACAATGTGTCCACCATTGTGTAACTGTCAATTAATGCATTTTTCTTCTTACACGAACCAATGGGCTTTCTATAATCAGTGTTTTTTAATCAAAGTTCCTTAACCAAAAAATGTTGGCAACCACTGTTCTATATTATGAACCCCTTCCGAGCTGCTCATTCAGGAAATATTAAACTCAAACGTTTCTTTACAAAAAGTAAACATGTTTGTTGGCAGTGACTGAAAAGAAATAGGGGAAACCCTGTTTAGGAATAGTTCATTGTTAGAGTTTCCAGTGGCTTTGTAATGTCCATAGAAATGTAGAACACGTAAACCTTTAAGCTTTCTCCAGTTAACAAAAACAGAATACTGTACCAGGAAAGCACAGGTCATGTAGACCTTCCCTACAAGCCCTGTGAATGTAATCATGAACATTTTTTGTTTAGACAGTATTTGCATCATTATTACTGTGTTGCAGCAAAGGAGTTAAACAAACAAAAGTATGCCAATTGTAAAACGAAAGTCAATAACTGGTTCCAGTTAGACCTTAATTTTACGATATATTTTTTCTCCTTTTGTGCGTTTTAGTACTTAAACAACTTTTTAGGGTTGATCTTACTTTCTATAGCAATCCTTTTAACATTACATTTTTGCTAATTTGATTGCCCTTTTGCAACTTTTGTTACGTTCCCTTTTACTTCTGATCTGATGCCTCCGTCCCTTCTAGCGCTGAGCTCGCTGAGCGGGCGGCACCGTATACACATACACATATATACAAAGAAAAAACAACAAATTGGAGTAGCGCTTTAGTAAACTGATCCAAATTAAATTTAGCTTTGTAGGAAAGATATAGCAATCAGGCTATGTGACCAATAGAAACCCAAAGGCGATATATAAACTAAAATAGCTGTATATAGTGGTAGACTAGACTATAAAAAAACATATATTATACTATAAAGAAAATTAAAAATCTATAATAAAAATCTATATAAACCAGTCCACAAGTTAGAGTCCAAAGATGTATATAATCACTGGAGATCTGCAGCCCGAATACAAGGATCACCAAATCCCAAGAATATCTGAAAAAAACAAAAGAAAAACAGACGCACTCCTAGTGTATTAAAAGTATATAATTTTTTTTATAGGACTATAACATAAAAAGCGCACTCACAAACAGAGCATAAAATCAAGCATATATGAGATATACTCATTCGCCAAAGACTGCAAGGGTCCACGCCAGCCGTTCCTTTGGTGCCTCCTCTGCTGTAACAGGTAACTCAGCAAGATGTACGGATACTCCTGGAACTGGATGATGTCATCGCTCAGCATACCATGTGAAGATTTCCTCCGGTAGCAGCTCTTTCAACTGGCACTATCCACCATGAGTTACTGCCTATTACCCCAGTCAGGGGGGAACTCGGCAGCCCAAAAACAGTCCTCAATAGCCTCAAAGGTAGTCTCTCTGCTCGTGAGCAGTAAAAACAGCTGTAGCACTCGCTACTTTGGGAAACGCCCTACGCGTTTCGTCACTGATGACTTCGTCAGGGGATAATTCTATTGGTCACAGAGATACCTTTATATCTAAACAGACATTGTGATTAACCAATGGGAGTGGTAGGCGGGTACCTTAATTTACACAACGTTTAACCCTATTTCACTGCCGGACAGCAGTGTTAACTATTCTATACGACAATCTAAGAGACATTGAAAAGGTATTGTACTATATATAGACAAGGATAGTGTTACATTATGAACAATATAAACATTATAGACATCATAAACATATTAGAGGGATGTAATAAACACAAAAAACTACCTTAGTGAGTAAAACAAAATGCTAACCAAAGATTATTGCATAAAAATAAAAATATACATAAAACCATAATAATAATGACACCATAACAGATGTTCATTAAATCTCAAATGAGATAACAATAAACATGATAAGGTTAGCTTACCTAACGAAGAAAAAATAAAATTTGATTATTAATAAAATCATGAACCAGAGAAGCAGAAGAGCAGGGTCAGAGACAGAAGGGACTTCAAAACAGATGGGGCCACAGTCTATATAAACAATATTGGTATTTATATGAGCATGTATATGTGTATGACAACAAATGCATATGTATATATACATGTATATACACTTTACCATGAACTTAATGCATAATATGTTTCGAAATAAAGATAATTATTTTTATATTTGTGTTTTATTTTGTTTTGTGCAATAAATTTATCAATTTGTTATGTCTATGTGGGCCAAAGGAGCACCATCAGCAAAACCAACCTACTTAGAAGAGACACTAATCCATGAGGGGACAGGACTATGCCTATCCAAACCACACCTCAAAGATGTATCTCATTCTCATTGGTACCATAACTCTAGACCACGGTGCTAATATCAATAGTCATTCAATCCATTTGGGTATAAAGTACCTAGTACATAAATCCAGTATGTCTCACGTGTACATAGTTTCCTAAATCTATCACCTCCCAACAGGGACGATGAAATAGATTCAATACCCATAACTGATAAGACTACATGGGTTCTTATTATGCTTAGTATTGAAATGTCGTGACAAGCTGTGCATAGAAAAACCACGTATCACGTTCCTTCTATGCTCTAAGAATCGTGTACCTAATGTTCTAGATGTCCTACCAATATATTGTAGACCACACTCACATGACACAAGATAAACTATAAATGTACTTAAACAGTCGATGTAATAATTGACTATGCATTGTGCCATTTGAGAAAGATGTAAATGTATCTTTTTTATTTATGTGTCTGCAAGTAATACAACGACTCCTACCACAATTATAATTACCTTTCTCTTTTCGAGATTTTATGTTACAGGTATTTGTAATCGTTGAGGTAATAGAATCCTTCAGCTTACTTTGTGCTATAATAGATTTTAATGATCTCGCTTTTTTTAAAACAATTGGTGCATAGGTAGGCATTAAAGGCCCAATAATCAGATCACTCCTAATTATGCCCCAATGTTTCTTAAATACATTTTTTATACAGTAAGCTAAGTGATTGTATTTAGTGATGAATTTGGGAGTAGACTGGTTATTATAACTCACATTTTTTTGACATACAGGCATACCCCGCTTTAAGGTCACTCACTTTAAGTACACTCGCGAGTAAGTACATGTCGCCCAATAGGCAAACGGCAGCTCGCGCGTGCGCCTGTCAGTACGTCCTGAACAGCAATACCGGCTCCCTACCTGTACCGAAGCTGTACGCAAGCGGGGAGACTATAGAGCCTGTTACACATGCGTTATTTACATCAGTTATGCACGTATATGACGATTGCCGTACAGTACATGCATTGATAAGTGGGAAAAGGTAGTGCTTCACTTTAAGTACATTTTCGCTTTACATACATGCTCCGGTCCCATTGCGTACGTTAATGCGGGGTATGCCTGTAGTTCTGATTTTGGAATCCACCAATAGGTCCACATGGTTCAATGCCTCCGCCTTTTTAAAAGCTTGATCAACCAATTGCATATCATAGCCTTTTTCTTGAAATTTGTCCATCAAATCATGACCTTGGCGTCTAAAGTCTGCATCTCTCGAGCAGTTGCGCCTAATCATAAAAAATTGACTCTTTGGTACATTATCTAGCCATTTTTTGTAGTGATTGTTACTATATTGAAGAAAGCTGTTCGCCGACACTGGTTTAAAGTGAGTTCTGCTTTGGATTGTCATATCATTTCTGTCGACAAATAAATCAAGGTCCAAAAATGTGACCGCATCCTGATTGATGATATGCGTGAATTTAAGTCGCATTAGATTATCATTAAATGAAGTGAGTATATGATCTAGTACGTGACTCTCCCCATCCCAAAAAATAAGGATGTCGTCAATGAAGTGACCATAGAATCTTTCTCAGCTTTAATGAGAATACCTTCACCCTGTGCTACCTGAAGAAGAGATAAATATTCTAACTGATAAATTCTCACTGGATCATCATCCATGACGCGGTAGGACGACCTGTCCTGCAAAAGACGTCCCGCCTCCAAAAGGTAGTCCTGACGATCCTGCAGGACAATTGCGCCCCCCTTGTTAGCTTGTCTCACAATGAGTTCAGAATTGGTCCTGATATTAACCAGTGCCAAGTCTTCCTCCCTTGTAAGATTTTTATGAATATGTCTGGTGATATTTTGGCACAACTGCTCGAGATCCTTCAGAACCAATGTATAAAATGTATCGATGAAATTACCTTTCGATTGATATGGAAAGTATGTGGATTTTGGCACAAATGGCGAGTTTTTGAATTCCAAAGTCAGATCCACGTCCAAATCCTCACTCAACTAATCTACTTGTTCCATCCATATAATCTGAGTGAAGTGTGAAATTTAACAGAGGATCATTCCCCATAGAATTCAAAGTGATGTTGTCTAACTCGCTAGGTGGCTTAGTCAGACTTTCAACCAGAGTCACTATTTGGGTACTGGTCAACAAATTTTCAACCCCATCTGGTTGAGTGAGAAGAGAAGTGAGTGCATCAATGCACTCATACTCCTGACAATATACACATATATTATATACACAAGCCCCGCTCACGCGAAGCGCGGGCACACGCTCGGCGCTTACATAAACAAATTTTTCATACTTACTAGCGCGCTCAGCTTCTCCTGAATTGTCGATAAATACCTGTCTCCCTAGGACAGTTTATTCAGTGCCGGTGCGCACACACGGCAGACAGCGTTGGCGCGGCAGCTGTGTGGAAATACAACAAAATGTGGCTGTTGTGCCACGTGACACTGCGAGCCAATCACAGTGTGGCCTACCATTGTGACGTCATGGCCACGCCTGCTACCCACGCGCGTCACCATTTTGCCTATAGGCACTAAACGTGCGCCTGCACGCGCTTACTATATTACATGCTTAAGAATATAGAATGCCGGCCTCTTTTCCATTTCCTCCGTTACCTCTATTTAGCCACATTGGTTTAGACTTGTTCCTTTAATATTTATGACACATGGGTATACACTGATGAGCGCGATTTTCTAACAATGTTTTACCTCACCCCCCCTGGCGTCGGCTCCGGCGTCACGACGCCATAGCAAAGTGACATCGCATGACCTCGCGGTGTCATTTGACACCGCGTTGTCCTGGCGACGCGTGTGGAGCCAAGGTAAGTAAAGGTTTAGAGAGGCCCAGCAGCTCCCCCGGCTCTTAATTTTAGTGCCTTCGGGAAGTGCGCGGGGCCTCTGTAAACCGTGCACCCCCCGCAGGCAGTCTCGCACCCCCCCCCCCCCCTGTTTGCGCACTGCTGGTTTATAGCATATCTCTACAAATATTTTCTTTGCACTTTTACCTCCACTGCTAATTTACTACAAACTCTTCTGCAGTAGTCCAGAAACAAAAGAAACACTACATCCATATAAAGTAATTATTCTCCACTACTGTATTTAAATTCCCTAAAACAGCCTAATTCAAGGTGTAGAATTCAATTTGTGATCAAATATATAACAGAACCTGTAAGGGTAAAAATACAAAACAGGCAAAACGTGCACATTGCATGTGTGTACTGTGAGGATCTAAATTTATACGGACAAAAAAAATGTGACACACCCCATATATTTCCTGGGAAGGATTACAGCTGTTTTTACTACAAACTGTGCAGCTACCTCATTGCAAGGGAGGCAAATGCCCTTATTTGCATGTACGAAAAACAAAAAAACTCTATTCAGAAGAAAAATTCATTTTGTGGAATTGACCAAACTCAACTGTTGTGATTTCACAAAACAATTGGGTGCTTTATTAATTCAGCAACTTGCAAGATGCAAACCAATCACCTTTACAATACAGGAATTTAGATGCATTAAAGTACCAGCAAGATTTTTAAACCATATATTTTTAATTTCTTGATGTATTTTGTTCTCCAACAAAAACATGAAAAATTATGATTACCTTAAAAAATGCAGTGCACAACATTTCTAAATCTGCCCTAACTTTTATAAGAAGGCTTATTAACAATGTGCAACACAGCTATACTGAATATTTTATTTCATCTTCTGCTTTTATATTAATTGAAGTCAAGTGGGTCCATTGGGGGCACAAAGTACCTTCTGTGCTGTAAACATCAAGCATTATTCACAAAAGGGAAAGCTCAAAGGAATATATATATCTATATCTATATATATATTCTAAAAAGCTTTGAGTACGTTCAGCATTTGGCGTAAGTGTGCTGTGCTCTTACGGAGCAATCATACATGATGATCGTGTTTAATGTGCCTACAAGCTTCATTAAGAGGGGGATAAAGACTAAATACATGCAGCAATATTTCCATCTTCAGCTTGTTATAGTAAAATCGTGAACAGAACCAGTAGTTTTGATGATACAGCTTTTCTGGGCACAGCATAAACAGAAGGGATTGCAGTATCACTTCAGATAGTGTGCTCTATAAAGGTAATGCTAAAACCTTGATTTCTCACCCGCAACGTTTTAAAACAGCATTTTTCATTCCATGTTGACACAATTACCCTGAAGAAAGCAGCAATTACTTATCTCTGAATATGCTTCATAACATATTGTTATACTACAGCACCTGCTCCCAACCAATGTCTTCATTTAGTAGAATACATCCTGGAAGCAGAGGGAAAGTATATATTTTCTAGCTTCTGCTGAACAAGTCCAAATAATTGGTCTGAGGATCTGTAACATTGCACTCCCCATAACACATTCTTGCTGAATGTGGTCTTCCGGAGAAATAAAAATGACGGCAACCAAATGACCAGCATCTTGAGACCTCCATCATTAATGCACAAGATCGCAGAGACTTTTGGTAGATCAACATTGCCACTGATTTCATCTGCCTAATCTCATTTTAAACCAACAAATTTCCAACTGCAGCATTGGCGGTGGGCTCAGCTTGCTGATTCTTCTCAGTTGAGTAAGGTCCCGTACTTTCATGCTGGACAGTTTCTATATAAAACCTCAAGCAAAGTGAAGCTTTTTGCAGTGAAGTCAGGTGAACCGAGGCATCTCGCACTGCTCGCAGCGGTTTAGTGCTGGGTGATTGAGGAAAGTACAACTATTGCAATTCCATGGAGACCCTTCAAAATCTTCATCCCTTCCCGACCTCTGGCTGGGCCTCTGCCGATGAACTGGAAAGAAACATTTTGGGTTAGTCTCCTGAAACATCCTTAGACATCTTAAATGCACAAAGACAAGAAAACCATTAGGTACATCAAAGGACAACAAAAATTGATGAACGGCTATTCATACACAATTTTAAATACAAAATCTAATCCTCTTGCATCTCATCCTTATCAAAGCAATTTTGTTTATTTCCAGGGTGAATAGTGGATGCACAGGTTGTCACATTGGAATGATATGTTGGAAGAAAGTGCAATAAGGAATTGTGATAAAAAAAAAACCTTTGCTAATATTTAATGGTTCCAAATGATTCACTTTTCAACAAGGAGTTAAAGGTGCTTTACATGTGTTTGGGATGTTTTTTGAGGTCATTGTTGTATAAAGGTATGCAAGACACACCATTAATATTTCAGGCAATAAAAGGACTGGTACTCTTTGAGAAAGGCCCGTTGCGGCTGAAACGCGTTAGAGTTGCGGGGGGTGCCTCCCTCTCTCTCTTTTTTAACTTCCATGTTATAATAAAGAAGATTTTTTCACAGCACAGTCCAGCCTTGTTCACTTGCTGCGCGGCCGTTACCGCTGTCTTTCCTCCCCGGTGAGGTTATTTTGCCTGCCAATAAAAGGACTTTGTCTGGTACTTCAATAGATTCTTCTCTCCTTGAAGTGGGAGTTTTTAGGCATCTAAAATAAGTTTTGCTTAGTATAATAAAACAGTTCAAATTTCAGATACTGAAATATATTGATGTCTTGTTTACAAGCTTTTTATTGTGGCGAACAGATTTTCACCATTTTTATCATTGAAACCTCCTGGTGAGTGCGTCAAATTAATACACATTAGGAAGCATCCACAATTTGACAAGCCTAATTTTGTTAGGAGACATTTGTATAAGCACAAAAGTTGTTAAACGTTTTCGGAACCTTACAGCAAAAAAATAGCCATAACTCATGGGCATCACACGAAGATTTCTCAAATTAGTCTTGAACCAATAACTCAGGCTTTAAATAAAAGAACAAAAGGTCCAAACGTAGCATTATAATTGTTGGAGAGAAGTCAACAGGTTTCCTCAGTTCTAATGCGTTTCTCTGGGATGCTATATAAAATATTGGATTGTTTTACAAAAGTAATGACAAAGAAATCAATATTCAATTGAAGAATTTAGAATAGATATAATGTAAAAATGTAAGTGTTCTATATTGATAAAAGCCTTTGCTTAATTAACAAAAATTGGTACTTTGTGTTTCTGTTCCAATATTCTTCAATTACTTCCTCTATCAAATATTGAGGCATTCTAATTGCTGTTTGCTGGTTAATAGTTAATCGCTTGTAATAAACTCCAATTTCTGTTGGTTTAAATTTGATAGTTAACAAATATTTAAGATAACAAGAAAACTATTTTTTATACTGTAGATTAGAAGGGACAAGTGACAATCTTAATATATAAAATCGAAAGGTTACTACTAGCTGCGGTGAATCTGATTGGTCCTCAGCCTCTGGCCAATCAGATTGGTGGCTCTGACGTCACCCAACTGCCACTCTCTTCCCCCTCGGACACACTTAACCCCACCCCCACCCACACCCCCCAACCCCCACAGACACACACCCTCTGTCCTCTCTCCTCTCCCCCCATCACACTCACCCTCACGTGCGCCGCCCTGCACCGGCTCCCGGAGGAGAGGAAGCGCGCCGCGGCCCTCCTGGCCAGCCGCCAACGCTCACTTCCCTCCCTCCCCGGCGCTCACTTCCCTCCCTCCCCGGCGCTCACTTCCCTCCCTCCCCGGCGGGGGGACAGGCAGTGGGCAGGCAGCCTCCGGAAGGACCCCCTTCCACCTGCAGCTGCCTCCGCGACAACAAACCCCCCACCCGCAGTGAGCCGCCACTCACTGTGTGTGTGTGTGTGTGTGTGACACTGTGTGTGTGTGTGTGTGTGTGTGTGTGAGACACTGTGTGTGTGAGACACTGTGTGTGAGACACTGTGTGTGTGTCACACTGTGTGTGTGTGAGACACTGTGTGTGTGTGTGTGAGACACTGTGTGTGTGTGTGTGTGTGTGTGTGTGTGTGAGACACTGTGTGTGTGTGTGTGTGTGAGACACTGTGTGTGTGTGTCACACTGTGTGTGTGAGACACTGTGTGTGTGTGTGTGTGTGTGAGACACTGTGTGTGTGTGTGTGTGTGAGACACTGTGTGTGTGTGTGTGTGAGACACTGTGTGTGTGTGTGTGTGTGTGTGTGTGTGTGTGTGAGAGAGACACTGTGTGTGTGTGTGTGTGTGTGTGTGTGTGTGTGTGTGTGTGTGTGTGTGTGTGTGTGTGTGTGTGTGTGAGACACTGTGTGTGTGTGTGTGTGTGTGTGTGAGACACTGTGTGTGTGTGTGTGTGTGTGTGTGTGTGTGAGACACTGTGTGTGTGTGTGTGTGTGTGTGTGTGTGTGTGTGTGTGTGTGTGTGTGTGACACTGTGTGTGTGTGTCACACTGTGTGTGTGTGTGAGACACTGTGTGTGTGTGTGTGTGAGACACTGTGTGTGTGTGTGTGTGTGTGTGTGAGACACTGTGTGTGTGTGTGTGTGTGTGAGACACTGTGTGTGTGTGTGTGTGTGTGAGACACTGTGTGTGTGTGTGTGTGTGTGTGAGACACTGTGTGTGTGTGTGTGTGTGAGACACTGTGTGTGTGTGTGTGTGTGTGAGACACTGTGTGTGTGTGTGTGTGTGTGTGTGTGTGTGTGTGTGTGAGACACTGTGTGTGTGTGTGTGTGTGAGACAGTGTGTGTGTGTGTGTGACACTGTGTGTGTGTGTGTGTGTGTGTGTGTGTGTGTGTGTGTGTGTGTGTGTCAGTGTGTGACACTGTAGGATGGGGACCGGAGCTGCGCATGGGGGGGAGGAGCGGAGCCGTCCCCCTCCTGGCCACTGCCCCCGTCCCCCCCTCCTGGCCACTGCCCCCGTCCCCCCCTCCTGGCCACTGCCCCCGTCCCCCCCTCCTGGCCACTGCCCCCCCTCCTTTCCACTGCCCCCGTCCCCCCCCTCCTGTCCACTGCCCCCGTCCGTCCCCCCTCCTGTCCACTGCCCCCGTCCGTCCCCCCTCCTGTCCACTGTCCGTCCCCCTCCTGTCCACTGCCCGTCCCCCCCCTCCTGTCCACTGCCCGTCCCCCCCCTCCTGTCCACTGCCCGTCCCCCCCCCTCCTGTCCACTGCCCGTCCCCCCTCCTCCTGTCCGCTGCCCGTCCCCCCCCCTCCTGTCCGCTGCCCGTCCCCCCCCTCCTGTCCGCTGTCCGCTGCCCGTCCCCCCCTCCTGTCCGCTGTCCGTCCCCCCCTCCTGTCCGCTGCCCGTCCCCCCCTCCTGTCCGCTGTCCACTGCCCGTCCCCCCCTCCTGTCCGCTGTCCACTGCCCGTCCCCCCCTCCTGTCCGCTGTCCACTGCCCGTCCCCCCTCCTGTCCGCTGTCCTCTGCCCGTCCCCCCTCCTGTCCACTGTCCGCGCCCCCCCCCTCCTGTCCACTGTCCGCGCCCCCCCCCTCCTGTCCACTGTCCGCGCCCCCCCTCCTGTCCACTGTCCGCGCCCCCCCCCCTCCTGTCCACTGTCCGCGCCCCCCCCCTCCTGTCCACTGTCCGCGCCCCCCCTCCTGTCCACTGTCCGCGCCCCCCCCTCCTGTCCACTGTCCGCGCCCCCCCCTCCTGTCCACTGTCCGCGCCCCCCCTCCTGTCCACTGTCCGCGCCCCCCCCCTCCTGTCCACTGTCAGTCCCCCCCTCCTGTCCACTGTCAGTCCCCCCCTCCTGTCCACTGTCAGTCCCCCCCTCCTGTCCACTGTCAGTCCCCCCCCTCCTGTCCACTGTCAGTCCCCCCCCTCCTGTCCACTGTCCGTCCCCCCCCTCCTGTCCACCGTCCGTCCCCCCCCTCCTGTCCACCGTGCGTCCCCCCCCTCCTGTCCACCGTCCGTCCCCCCCCTCCTGTCCACCGTCCGTCCCCCCCCTCCTGTCCACCGTCCCCCCCCCCCCTCCTGTCCACCGTCCGTCCCCCCCCTCCTGTCCACCGTCCGTCCGTCCCCTCCTGTCCACCGTCCGTCCCCTCCTGTCCACCGTCCGTCCCCCCCCTCCTGTCCACTGTCTGTCCCCCCCCCTCCTGTCCACTGTCTGTCCCCCCCCCTCCTGTCCACTGTCCGTCCCCCCCTCATGTCCACTGTCCGTCCCCCCCCTCATGTCCACTGTCCATTGTCCGCCTGTCCGCCCCCCCCCCCCCCCTCCTAGCGGGGAAATTTAACTCACGGGCAACGCCGGGTCTCTTAGCTAGTTAATACACAATAGTAAGACTGCACAAACATTTTAACGACAAAACATCTCTCTATCACCTAAAGATCATCTGTGGCCGCCTGATGTCGGGCAATTAGCTATGCTCCCAGAATGGTTTTCATATCATGATAATGGCAGGGGTTCGAGTTTCGCTTTAATGTTTATCACTATTATATATTGCATGTAGGTAGTATTCATTTGAGCTCTTTTTAAGCTTTTTGTCATTCTAGTTTCTTTTATTCAGTTAATCCTCAATCAAAATGTTGCACATTTTTTCTATCCCGAATCGTCCAAGCCAAGAAATGTATACGTGTATAAATGTATTTTTATGAAACTACATTTCTAAACTAATGTTTCACCACTCAGTTACTGCATATGCTCTTTATACACAAAAAGCACATGGATACTGTATAGCAGGATTGTAGGGCTGAAACTCCAAAGCACATACGAAATCTCACTAGATCTGCTCATGTATTACAAATGTGTCTGTCAATGTTTTCATGTTGGGAAAACTGAATGACGTCAAGCTTTATTAAAATCTGATTAAAATTAATAAATTATAGGTTAATGTATTATATATTTTACCTCATTTTCAAGATAGGACTACAGATGGGGTTACACCCATTACACACATGAAGCCGTATAAAATAAGAATATTAAACAGCAGCAAAACATTCTTCTGTTAAAATATTAGAGAAGTCCACTGCAAGTTTTTCTGATATTACATTTTGCTCACTTAAGTGCAAGGCTAGCAATGGCTAACTTGAGACCAATGGCTTCCCCATGCTTCCAAGGAAACAGACCCATCTGTACACTGCTGAAAGCCCCCTTTTTGGTAGCAGTGATTAAGATACTTACCATTATCCAGAGCACCAGCAGTCTGTGAATCAGGAGGCTCAACCTTTACTTTTGAGGTCACACTAATTCTTCTGGCTTTTCTTTCACCTGAAGACTGATCTGATGACTCTGAATGAAGACAATGTAAAACCAGACAGCAGCTGTGGTGAAGCACTGTCCAACAACGTGTGCATAATCCAACTTGAAGCTAAACATATTATACAAAAAATATGCTTGCAGTTTACTTTACACAATTTACCTCTTATGTACTGCTCAGTAGTATATTATCCATTAGATATAACAAATGTGTATCACGTTTTAGGCCATGATTTTAGGAAAGGGTTCCTGAATGTACTTGTTTTACTTTCCTTCCTTCGCATAGACATTACAGTTTCAACCACGTATTAAAAGTGTAATACACTAAATTGGCAATGGATTTAAAAAAAAAAAAAAAATCTATCTACGATAGTTATTTCCTTTTTTGTATATATCCAATTACAATTTAATTCAGCGTTTAGTCTACAAAAGTTAATTCATCCTGTATAGCAATTTTAAAGCAGCAATTCTTTATCTTGTTATTGCTTATAAACTCTTATTAACTCACTGGTAAAGTGACCAGTGTTTCTGCGTGGAAATTAAATTGGGCGTCCAATCGGAAGCCTCATACGATGACGTTGCAGCTTCCTATTGGCGGCAGATTCCGGGGTCATTCTGTTTCCCCTGCAGGAAGATTTAAAACTGGTAACTTCACCAGTGGTAGGCAGTGAAGGGTCCACAGAGCAAGAACTACCACGGTTAAGCAGCAGGGGGGGGGGGGGTGTTGAGAAGCCGGTGTGCTGCATTAATTAGGAAGTAGCAGCACATAGTATATTATACTGACAGGTTAGAGTAGGGCCAATTTAATATTTTCATTAATTAGGATGTGGTAGCATATAGTTCAAAACTGGTATCTATTAATAATTAGCCATTTCATCTCACAAGTCTTTACCAGATAGTTATTAATACAGGCAGTCCTCGTTTTACAACGCTTCGTTTTACAACGAATGGCTTATCCAACGCTATGCAATGCATACCTATGTTCAGTTTTACAACGCCAAAACGGCTTATCCAACGCTCTTACGACGCTTTGCAAAGTTGTTTATGTGTATATGATATATATATATACTATATATTTTTATATTATATATTATGTTATACTATATATATAATACGGTATATGCACTATATAATGTATGTGTGTGTTGAATATCTTATTGTCTGCGTAAAATATTTTGTGTATTTTAGCATTAAAAATGCCTTCAGGAACGGAACCTTTCAGTTAAACAGTGTTCCTATGAGAAAATGTGTTTCGTTTTACAACGTTTTGCTATCCAACGTCATTTTGAGTAACGCATTGTGTTGGATAACCGAGGACTGCCTGTACTTAAGTTCCCTGGAATTCCCTTCTAAATACTGTTATCACGGCGTGACAGTTCTCAGCTGTACCACGGCTGCTTCAAATGGGTAATTCCTCCTAAGTCTAATGTGAACTAATGCCAGTTCTATAGGTTAAGGATAGGTCAATGAGCGGTGTAAATATTTTTAAACTCTTTAATGTCTCCACAGTTGCAGAACTCGGAGTATTTATACAATTTTCACCTAATCTCTTTTGTAAACTGTTCTATACGCAGGGAGAGATTGTTCATCCAGAGTTTTCCCGTTATGTTTTGTCTGGCAAATGATGACAGCATAATTTGCTTAAAGAGATTAATGGGAAAGGAAAATAAATTACCAGGTAACATTCAAATTAAGCAGACTTAAAAGAAATACAGACACTCATTAATACTGTTACATTAAGTTGTTCAGAAAAGGTTTGCCCTTTCATGTGAGACTACCCTTCATATACCGTATGTAAACAACCAGAAAACAGTAGAATTTGCAAAACCAATTCCTATTATAGCTTTAAAGTTTATGGTATATTTTCAATAAAACAATACACACAATATTATTTAGTTGGCCAATTACCTTTTTTACATGTGTTAGGGGGTACAGCAGGACCAGGAGCCAAGTTGTCATAAAAGTTACTCATTGCTTTCAGGTCAAGCTTTCCCATTCCTAGGAAAACACAACTATTAAATATTAACAAGGTCTTCTGTTACAAACATCAGATTTAAAATAAAGTGCACGCTGGTTTAAAAAAAAAAAAAAAAAACAGCAGACAAACAAAATTGCTAAACCGAACACTCAGAATGACATCTTATGTACTATACATGTACAACTCGCATTCAGACCAGACTAAACTTTCAGACAAACAAAAAATCTGCCCTGGACGAGATACCAAACCATTTCTAGCCTTGTGAAATATGAATATAGAAACTTATAAATTAGATAAATGGTAAGTATACATTAATGTTTCAAACAGAAAAAAAAAATGTATATACAAATACAGTATCTTGAAAGCTCAGCCTCTCCACATATTGGGTGGAGGCCAGGGTACACTGAAAACATTTAAACATACTGGAACAGTGTCCCATAACAAATTAGGTAAATTCCATAATACAGTACATGGGGAAAATGTTCTATTTTAGTTTGTACAGATATGGTATTGTTATAACATACAAATAGCTTGTACAAGTTAAAATCCAGTATCAGGTGAGCCTGTATAAGCGGATCTAAGAGAGTTAAATCACCTTGCATAGGAAATGTAGGCAAGTGGACAATTCAAATTTATTATCTCTTGCATGGCAGACTTTTTTAACTGAAGGGCTTTATAGACCATTACCTGCTGCGTACCAAATAGAGACAGTGTGTTTAATGTAGGATGCTACGAGATTTAATGTGAGGCCAGTTAATCTTAATGAATACTTAAGATTAGGAATTTGCAGTTCACTTGTAAATTAATTTCCTTTGCCTCAAGTTAAAAAAAAAAATGTTTTGTAATCACTCACTAAGCCATGCCCAGTTAAAAGCCGCTCATACTAAAATGTCTATTTATTCAGTGCTTTTTAAAAAAACTTGCATATTAAATATATTTTCCTTGTGCCTGCTCTTGTACCAGTACGAAAAAAAATTACGGTGTGGTTTTATGTAATTGAGAACAATAAATCTGATTGGAAATATTTTTGCGCTATCAGAAGAGGATTTGGTCACCTCATATGCAACAACCTGCCATTTGCTAGTGTAATAAATCAGGAACTTCTCTAATCATGCGCACTAAAACTAAACTAAACTTTTTTTTAGCAGCAAAGCAAGTTGAAATATTGTTGTACTAAATCGAACAATTACAAATTAATTTGTTACAAATAAAACTCGTCAATGTAGTAAAGATATACATGTAAAAAATGGAAAAATAACATGGAAAGCCTATGTGATAACCTTCTGTTATTACGACATTTTCCAGTTCATGCAATCTCCAAGGATTAATAATTAAGAAGGGTATGCACCGTGCACGGAGTTACTAATGTCGATATGAAAGTTTTCGTGACATAAGTTAATTGAAAAATTAAGCACTCAAATCTCTACCTCTCGACTGAAGCAAGTCAACTTCTTTCAGAGTACAGTCTACATTAATTTGGAGCTGCCTGTTTAGGCTTCTCAATCTGGTCATTTCTTCTGGCTGGGAAGAAAAGTAACACATTAAAATCAGAATCAATGGAAAAAAAGCAAACATTTCTAATCAGTTTAACGTGCAACAAAACAATAAAGAAAGCGCTTTTGTGTTTTCTGAACGATGAGAAAGATCACACAGAGTAGAATAGTCAGAGTGGTATATGAATACATTTAAACATTTAAAAAAAAAAAAATACTTCTGCAGGTGCTCTAAATTTTTTTTTATTAAGATTAGCTGTAGGTTGCTTTGCCTTTTGAGGGACTAACATAAAAGTTCTCCATAGCTACAATTTTAGCATACAAAGCACTCATAACCAGAGTTTTGCTCTTCGAGCATACTGTCAGTAACAGTACGGCTGTGAGGTTTCAAATAATTTAATGTACGAAGACCCTCATGTTGATCCACTAGAGGGCATCACATCCTACAATAAACAAAAAAAAGTAACATCACAGCTAATTCTCTAATACAAATATGACCAATGTGGCTACTAGAACTAAACTAAAATGGAAAATCATATTCTACCCAACATTATGAAATGGAAGGTTTTTTATTCCATGCTGAAAATATTAACATGAATCGGTTTTGCTGGGGTTAAGAAGTGATCCAGAAAATTGATTATTCCTTCCGTAGTGTAATGTCTAGCCTATATTTAAACTATGTAGGTCGGTTATAGGCAACCTAATAAAAAATATACCACAAAAACTTAGAATTCTTTGCAGCTGACCATTTCAGCAACTGTATAACTGAATTAGAGAGGTTTCAATTACGGCAAAAATAATCTAGTTATACATACGAGTGCTTTGCATTACCATGAAATAACAGTGTCATCTTGTAGAGTACTTACAGTTGGAATTGATGTTGTACAGCTCACTCTTCTGAGGCGTCTTTGCATGAGATCATGCTCCATTCCATTAACTTCCGCTTTCAGCATCTCCAGCTCCTCCTTCTCAAGTTTCAGCTCTTTAGCCAATCTTTCCATTCTTGCCCGTTGATGTAATAGTAAGGCTAAAATACAAAAGAAAAGAGTGAGACAGAGACACTGAAACAGTTACTAGTAAAAATAACTGCACTCTATTTTCTTCCTGTATGGTTAAGAAGCATGTTGCATGTGCACAAAATTATTGTCTATTGCGTAACCCAACAGCATCAACGCCATTTTCTTCTTCACAGGGTCTTTATCTTGGGACCTCCCGAGATACTCCTGTTCTCTTCTTTCTACTATCCCCGTGGTTGCTGTTATTTACCTGTCCATGGCATTGTATTAGACTTAAATCTTGGCTCAAATCTTTTTGTAATTTGATACACCTACTCTACTACCAGATTCATTTATGTAATATTCAATTTCTTCCTGGACCTCATGCTTTCAATACCGAACCTCTTTACTGTCCTCTAGTGGCACACACAAGGAACATAATTATCCAAAGCATGCTACTTTCTGACTGAGTGAACAGTTTTCTATAACGACACCTTAATTTTGCTGGCCCTTGATGCTCTTAGGTCAACCATGAACTCTCACCCATCTAATTCCTCTTTAACCCTCAACTACTGTCAATACCATTATTTTTGTTCTCAAATCTACGGACCAATACATTCGCACTCTACCCCAAACATACTCTTCCATCTAACTTCAAACAATGGTGACGATCCCACAAGCTTTGCATACTCCTCTAAATAAAGACGCACACCCATTCTTCACTATAAACATTTTCACCCACATCTGCAACTTCTCCTTTTTCCCGTTAACTTTTCCTTCTAGAATGTTCTGGTAAGCAAGTTCTCAGAAATACCATTTGTACCATATGTTCTGATCCACTAACAGTCTACCTTCTCCCATTTGTTTTTGATTTCTTAAAAGGTTAATTTTGCCTTCATTTTTATGGATTTATATGCTCTCTCTAGTAAAGCTGCCCTTCCAAAAGTATCACTGCGATAATGACACACACACACACACACGTCTTCTTGACTTTACTGTACTATTGCTTTTAATACTGTTGACTATTCCTCTTTCCCTTCCCACTGTTTAGTCTAATGGCATTAATAACAATTATATCCTGGCTCTTCTCATACCTACTTGTTGCAAACAAGTATAGCTGCACAATGTAAAAAATATCCTCTCCTTTGTCATTCAATAACTAAATCTCCCCTCCATTATCCTGCCGCGAGTATTGCAACCTTCTATTAACTAGCCTTCCGTCTGCTCTCCTGCAGGTACAACATGTCACTAATGCCTAGATAAGGGACTGCCTCTCCTACAACCTGCTCCAACCTATTACTGTAACATAGCACAATTCCTATCCTCCAATGCCGAAACGCTTCCACCTTCATGACTGCCACAAACATGCCTTTTTAATTAACTATTTCAATAATAGATTGTACATCACACCTTATATACATTCTATAGCAGATGTTTTGTCCTTTTATTATATATGTAGTTTATGTATTATATATGTAGTTTAGGCTGCAACATGCATTACAAGCATAATCCCCTATGGATTATGGATTAAATTACGCAGACATTCGACTCATAATAAACACCTCTCTAACGCACTACATATTTAGGTGATGCTATAAAAATATAAAATGCAAAACAAGCAGTTTTGTTGGGCCAGATCAGTTCGAAGATAGAAAGTTACCCAATATTAGCGATTACAAATATATTGTAACATTTAAAAAAATATAACACATTTTATGACATTTGTGCCAGTAAACCAATGAAATTATACAAATATGAGTATATTAAATGTCACATCTGACGTACGTACACAAATGCATGCTGATATGTAAATACCTATGGTAATGTTTGTATGTGACTGTATACATATTTATATATTGGATATATACATATACATACACTATAGGAGAACATGAATATAAAATGACTGGTGTGCATAACTTATGATTTCCATACGACATCTATAGCTATACATGTTGACTATAGGTTACACCAGCGGTGCGTAAACTGGGGGGGGGGGGGGCCTCAAGTTTTTTTTGGGGGGGGGGGGCAGGCGGTTGCAGAGGTCCAATGCTCTGCCCCAAGGCATTAAAATTAAATGCCGGGGGACTGCGCAATGCCTCTGCAACCTCTACTAAATGTATTATATTATCTATAACATCTTTCAAACCCAATGGGTCTACTCATGTAAGTGTTTCAAACTTTTATGCATGCTCCCCCCTCATCTATATACTACACCTTAACTTTCCCTACCACCTTGTGTCAAAGGTAAGTATTCGTTTGGTTGAGGCACTAGTGGTAAGGCATACTGGACACCTAACAAGCTCCTATTAAACCCCCAAAATACCCACAACATATATATAAGAGCATGAGTATCAGAGGAGTGCTACTGAGCATGGCAATATGCATTAAAACCAGAGACATAACATAAAACACAGACAAAGCTCAGTTTTTAGCACATCTAGTGAGACTCATACACGGTACAGTGCCTAAATATATATGGATAAATATCTAATAAGTAAATGGTCTTTTAGTTTGACATTTTTGGCCAAAATTGTTGTAAGCCCCTGAGCCAACGCCAAGGCAGACCACATATCAGGGGTCCCTAACGCTAATATAAATTCTTAATAACCTGTTTAATAACAGGAAGAATGATTTATAGTAAATCTGTCAATACTCCATAGCATCTTCCACTCAGGGGAACTTGCCTGCTTGCAGTTTGGCTGTGACATCTCTAATACAGAGTGCTTTTCCTGGTAATGTACAGGTTAATAAAAGCTTCAGTCAGACAGAACTTTGCAGCTAATATTGACAGATTTACTATAAATCATTCTTCCTGTTATTAAACAGGTTATTAAGAATTTATATTAGCGTTAGGGACCCCTGATATGTGGTCTGCCTTGGCGTTGGCTCAGGGGCTTACAACAATTTTGGCCAAAAATGTCAAACTAAAAGACCATTTACTTATTAGATATTTATCCATATATATTTAGGCACTGTACCGTGTATGAGTCTCACTAGATGTGCTAAAAACTGAGCTTTGTCTGTGTTTTATGTTATGTCTCTGGTTTTAAAACTAGTGGTAAGGCAACACATCCTGAAATCTTTATTGGCTATTTTGATTTCATTCTGCCGATAGAGGAATTGGAAATGAGAAAAATTGCAATTATGTATTTGCAAATGTATTGAAAAATAGCCTTAGCTAGAATATTGCAGGACCCCAAAGGAAGACCTATTTTGACAACCAAATAAGACATGTTTTAAAGGACAATGATCAACCCTAATCAAGATGAGTGCTGGGGGTAATTGATTACCTAGTTGGAAACAGTGACAGATAAAAGGAGACATTTGGAAGCACTGCTGCATCGTTTTGACTTCTTTACATAACATGGTAGCAATATTAATGTAACACTAACGTAACATAAGAGTCCGTGTCCATTTAACATAGATACTAAGTTACAAGACCCACTTAAATGAATATTTCAACCCAACCCAACCATGTCTGTTCATGTATTCCTTGATAAGGCAAGTAAGCTAGGTACAACATTTACTTATGCTTCTATGTGAATTACAAATATTCTATTTTCCACCAGCTCAATGTGTGGCTACTCTTTCCTGCAAAAATAATAAAAAAAAAAAAAATGTACCTTGAGTATAGGCATAATCATCGGAGCCAGAACTGCAGCTTCTCTTATATTTAGGGACTCCTTTATCTCCACCTGCATTTGGCATTACGGAAATGGGTTGTATAGGCTCTGGTGCCCCAGGATGCTGCTCTTGGTCCACAATATTTAAAAGATTTTCAGCAGGAGCACGTCCGACAGTAATTTTAAAAACAGTTGGGTTGGACTGTGACACCAAGACACGCGGAGAAGGGTTTGGAGAGCCCGTGGTGGTGGGTGGCTGTGTGTATGTAATATATAATGGGTTAACACTGTACGGAACGGCCTTTGGTTGGCCAGATATCCCTCTGGAAGGTGAGCATGAACGTGTAGTAGATGAATACACAGAATGTTGACTCCTTTGGGAACATTGATTATTTATTGGCGAAGGACTTCTATTCATTGCTGTCCCAGGTCTCTGTGGCGTTTCAACAGTGATTTCTATCTTGTTCATAGATCCCTTGTTCAGACCAGGTCCATAGGGAAGATACGATACTGAATGGCTAGTCTGCTTTGGATAGGCAGGGGGTGCTTGTTGATAAGGGTGAGGTGGAACAGTTGGTGGACTGGGTGACACAAACGCATGGGAAGTCTGGTGGCTCATGTGGTTGGGTTGCACTTGATGCTGTGGTGAATTATAAGGAGACGTGCACTGAGATGTAGGTGGGGATCGAAAAGCAGACTGAGGAATCTGTGGCTGTTTAGAAGAATACGGTGTAGGTTGATAACATTGAGGAGGATAAACAGGAAGAGGACAAGGACTGTAATGAGGAAGAGGAATCTGCTGGGAGGAAGGCCACGGCGTGTTCTGTGGGGCCTGCCTACCTGGAGAACTTTGCGACGACTGTCTAATGTATATAGAACTAGGAGTCCCATAGGGATTGCTTTGAACTTGAGGAAGTATCTGTAAAGCTCTGGGCACATTGTGACCAGAGGGTAGATTTTGTGACACGGTTACGGTTATAGGATTTGTACTATAGCGAGGTATGTGCATATATGTTGGCGGAGGGGCTTGCATAGCAGACGTGTTGACACCCGACTGCTGAAGAGGTTGCGGTGGTGGGGTTGCAATGTTCCGGCTCTGGTCGTTCAAGAAGAATGGATTGTAATTCGGAGAAGCTGTCACAACAGCTGGGGCAGAATGGGGCTCTTGAACCAAACAAATAAGTTGCTTGCCTGAAGTGCGTTGTGGATCGATGTGCCCATCACTCGAACTGTGAACCAGTGTGCGACCGTTTACCTGAGCCCCATCACCTGCCTGGTAATTAGTACTTGGATGGATACCAAGGTTAATGTGCAAAAGATTACTGTTCATTCTTGTTTCATCCAAGTTGTGATACTCCATATAAAGGTATTTGCTGCTCTCTTGTGCAAGGGCTCTGCAGCAAGCATCAAGGTTGTTGTTGTTCTTGAAAATATGAGCGAGGGAAAAAAAAAAAAAAAAAAAAAGAATGAACATTATTTTATTTTTGAACGTCCACGTTTTAGAAAATATGTATTTTACAGCATGTTGTGACTATATTTATACAACCGCTGCAGCCAGGCAATCCTCAAATACATGCATTACAGACATAATCCCATACGGATTAAATTATGCAAATACATCTGACTCAATGCTTCAATTTGTATTCAGTGATTACCAGTCTGAATGACAAATCATTGGCTCAAGTGAATCCAAGTACTTATTCCTAAATAGTATTAAGTAAAACAGACAAGTAGAGGTCATAACTAACAGTTTTGAACTGAAAGTCTTATTTAGAACCAGCTACTTGAAGCCTTCCACAAATAATATGGATGTTAGACAATTAAAAAAAACAAAAAACAAAAACAAAGTGAGCCTGTATTTTCTGAGCAGTGGTCATACAAATGTAAAAACAACAGAACAGGTCACAAGTACTACGCTTTGAAATGCTTTATCTGAATATTTTAAAGGCAACCAGTAATAATTATTTGGACAACTAATATATAGTGACTGAAGCTCCTTTGTGTGGGATTAGAATACTACCACGATACATCAAGCACAGTATGAAGAACCGCGCGGAATTAGATTGACCAAAGGAGATGCACAAGATATTCCATCAACAGTTTCCGGATATTACAGCGTTTATTACATTACATAGAATGTGACACAGGGCATGCAACGCAAACATTAATGGTACCATTTTCACAACTGACATTTCCCCCACAAAATCCTTAGCGTTTTAATTTAATTAGTGATAAAATAGCCAAACAAAATATGCAGTTACCAACCCACAAATGGGATAAGTTATGGCTCTGAGCAGGACACAATGCAGATGTCTTTTTATGATATATCTTCTATCAGTCGTTTCATATGAATAATTTGACACACAAATGTGTTTCATATGAGTAAATATACTATAACACGCTTCCTACCTCATATTAGATTTTTGACCCACAGCATGTCAGTGGCAGAAGCAGACTTGCAACCCTCAAGCTTCAACATTCAAAGCTGTAATGTACCAATATTCCTAATACAGCTCAAATTTATTGATCAATGCTTACTTTATTGCTTAGCTGAGTCACTAAACTGTAAACAAAAGCTAATGACTGTGGCTTGTCACCTCCCAAGGTTCACAATTTGCCCTAAAGCATTGATTAGAAACGTACAGTAAGGCAGCCAAAACTTCCATCTACATGAAACAGTCGCCTGCGTGCACTACATACAGGAGGAGGAATTCAATTCTCAAATGCAAGGAGTCAGAACTGGATTTCAGCATGCACAATGCTAATTGCTATGCCATAAATAAACAAATGACATTGTATACTCAATTACACTGTCTATTTTTACAAAGAGAAGTAAAAACTCTGGCTTGTTTGAATTGTATTAGGTGCCATTTGAAAAGCTTAATTTGTTCATTAGGTTATAAATGGATTAGGAGAATGCTCCAAAACCAACAGGTCTGATGCCCGGGAATAGAGAAATCTACCACTGTCCCTGGTAGCGTTCTCTCCAGCAATCCTTTGCGGCTTGCACCAATGGAGGTTATTTTAATTGCCAGGTACTTTTGATAAGTGCTTTGGAGAACAGTGTTAAAATCAAAACTGATTTTTTTCCCCCCTTTTGATATTTCAACTTTACCCCCAGCTGTACTGTTTAATGATTTACCTTGCAGTGCTTCACAAAGCATATCCCAAGCTCTGAGTTTCACAGCAACACCACAAGAAATATTATGCCGGTCTAAAGGGGCAGTCCAACTTGGCAAAAAAACAACAAGCACTGAGCCATGTCAGAATGTATTTATTATTTCTAACTTATAATATAATTATACCAGAAAGGCTTACTGCAGAAAAGAAAAAGAATACATATAACAGAATAGGTAGTCTAGGGCATTTAATCACTGTCGTTTCGCCACGACCAAATGACCGCCGGCATTTAGCTGCTGCTCACCGCCAGCCGCTTAGGCAAGTCACTAACCTTGTCATTTACCCTAAAACGCCCTAATACCAACATTACCCTAAAAACCTTAACTCCTAACCACTAAAACCCTGAAATCCTTAACCCCTAATCACTAAAACCCGTAATGTTAACCCCCAACCCCAACCACTAAACCCCTAAAGTTAAACCCCACCCTAACGACAAAAACCCCTAAAGTTAACCCCCCACCCTAAAACTTAACTTTCGTCGAAGCAACTGGCGGCGGAGCAGCTGCGGCCGAGGGTGTTTCTGCGGTTTAATGCCGGCAGGAATTTAGTCGCGACCAAATGACCCATTCCAATAGAGTACATGCTGTTTGTATTGGGGGTTCCCAACTAAATAAAGGATTCAGCAACAATTCCAGTCGCAGTCGCAGTGATTAAGAGTTCTACCAAAAAGTGTTTTGTACTCTATGAAGCCATATGTCTTAAAAATAGAAAATAAATTGAGAATGTCAAAATGATGAAGCAAGTAAGGCCATTTTGTGCAACCAACAATACAATAAAATGAATTATTTTGGCAAGGCTAAGTGGAGCTGCACCTTTTAAAAGACACAAAATACAGATGGCTCTATGGCTATATGGTTTCATCACACTACCACATACCTGCAGCATGCACTGAGACACCACATCCCGTGGAATCTCAGGGAAGCGCTGTTGAAGATCATGTAATACCTGGATGTCAAGATGCTGACTGCTCTGCGCCATTACCAGGATTGATGCTGGACCAAGGCTCAAAAGAGGGTGGGACTCAGAAAGCCCTCCAGTGGTTATGGTCTTCCGACCCTTCCTGCATTTTCTGTGCAAAAAAAAAAAAACACAAGGTTTATGATTGGTCACAATTTTCCCCTTTTCAGACACCCTGATTCAAAGATAACAGTTCTTTTTAATGCATGGACACCCTGATTCAAAGATAACAGTTCTTTTTAATGCATGGTTAGGGTATTTTTAAATCATAGAAACAGTCCTGATTCTGTTGTGCACACACTCGTTCTAGGATTTAAAAATAAAACTATATATTACCTGGGCTATTTTCAGACACTTCAGACTTACATGGGCTAATCCATTATATGAGACATGTGAACTATTTGATGCAGTTTTTATATAAATAAAAAGTATTTTTACAAACTTTTAATGACCCCAGAGCAGGGGTCCACAACGCAGTATAAGCGGGCACCATGGCGTCCGGTAAGCCACTACTCTTAATGTCCTCTCCATGCATCTATCCATTGGATCGCAAAAAGATGCTGCATAGTCTACCAGCAATGTCGTTTTTCTTGCAAACCGAATAGCTGCGTCCACCTTTGGAGGGTTATCCCAACCCGACTCCCTTGCTTCCAAAGGAACATCAGTGTACATTTCCTACTGATTGAAATATTCTTATTAGGCAGGCCATACTTTTCTAATGATATCCTTGATAACCTCGTGGACTGGATACGTCCTTGACTTTCTTTGACGTCCTCCAAACACACGATCTTTGATGTCAGAAGGCGAATCTTTATTGTCAATTTGTAAAATATATCTTTTAATCGCTTTTATTATTGGCTGAACTGGATAGAGATCAAAAGAGGACACATCCAGTCCATCATCCTTTTCAGAAGACTCAAACATCCTGCACTGATCTTCTTATGAACCCTCTGATAATGCCATCACTGTCCTGTCCAGACTAGTACAGGATCTGAGTCGTTTGTGACCATTGGCTCTGGACTGAGGCAACGTGACCTCTATGCCCTGTGTAACTACATTTATCCATGAAATTCTTCTAGGTTCTGCAGATTCTCTGGCTGCCTCTTTCAGGCAGCCCCTGCAGAAGTTCTGGCACTCCTGCGCTGACTTGTCGCAGGCAGCATTTAATCTTTCTGGCCACCTCTCTTAACCGCAGGCTCAACTGGTCTGCCAACCACTTCCTGACTGGAACCAGTCTTTCTTTTGCAACAAAAATATAAATTAACTAACTCCCCCTTGGGCTTAGAGGCAAATTCCATTGTTGCTATTAAATCCAGGCTCAGGTGAATTCAAAACTTTAGCATGTCCTGTGACTTGTTCAGTTAAGGTCAGCACTGAATGCTCCATGCTTACTGCCTGTAGACTTGCTGGTTTGGTCACACAGTTTAGTGATGTCACGGGCACACGAGTATGCTTCCAAACACACATTTTGAAGTTCAGGCAGATGCTGCGCGCCCCTGCGCGTGCAGATGCTTAAGTGGCCAGCTGATTTGCCTCTGTTCCTGCAGAGGGGAGACATACACATCCTGTTCCCCATGCAGCAGCATTTCCTCCGCTGCGTGTGCTGCTGCTGCCTGTGTGGCTTTTGCCACATAGCCTGTTCTAGGTTTCCCCTGTCAGGGAAGCACCCGCAGAGGGAGAGGGGGAGAGGGAGAGAGGGAGAGAGAGAGAGAGGGGGGGGGGAGGAGAGGCAGAGAGAGAGGGGGGGAAGGAGAGACAGAGAGAGAGGGGGGGAAGGAGAGACACAGAGGGGGGGAAGGAGAGACACAGAGAGAGAGGGGGAAGGAGAGACACAGAGAGAGAGGGGGAAGGAGAGACACAGAGAGAGAGGGGGAAGGAGAGACACAGAGAGAGAGGGGGAAGGAGAGACACAGAGAGAGAGGGGGAAGGAGAGACACAGAGAGAGATGGGGGGGAAGGAGAGACACAGAGAGAGATGGGGGGGAAGGAGAGACACAGAGAGAGATGGGGGGGAAGGAGAGACACAGAGAGAGAGAGAGAGAGAGAGAGACACAGAGAGAGAGAGAGAGAGAGACACAGAGAGAGAGAGAGAGACACAGAGAGAGAGAGAGAGACACAGAGAGAGAGAGAGAGACACAGAGAGAGAGAGAGAGACACAGAGAGAGAGAGAGAGACACAGAGAGAGAGAGAGAGACACAGAGAGAGAGAGAGAGACACAGAGAGAGAGAGACACAGAGAGAGAGAGAGACACAGAGAGAGAGAGAGACACAGAGAGAGAGAGAGAGACAGAGACGAGACAGAGAGATGAGACAGAGACGAGACAGAGAGACGAGACAGAGACGAGACAGAGACGAGACAGAGACGAGACAGAGACGAGACAGAGACGAGACAGAGACGAGACAGAGACGAGACACAGAGAGATGAGACAGAGACAGAGAGATGAGACAGAGAGATGAGACAGAGAGATGAGAAAGAGAGATGAGACAGAGACAGAGAGATGAAACACGAGACAGAGAGAGGAGACAGAGAGAGAGGAGACAGGAGACAGAGAGAGACAGGAGACAGAGAGAGAGAGAGAGAGAGAGAGAGAGGAGACAGAGAGAGAGGAGAGACAGAGAGAGAGACACCTCCCGTGGGTTAGGATTGAAAAAGGCAATCAAGGTAAACCCCAAAATCTCTTGTATAAATAAAGATACCAACGCTACCAAAGCTGGTATGATAGATAAAAAAAAAAAACACTACCTGGAAAGGAGAGGTGTGGCCAATTATAGGTTCTCCTACATGTGAAGAGTTGTCTGTCCTATCTTAGGAGGTGCCTATAGTGCCGTCGATGGCGACACGGCGGGTGACGTCACTCGTCGCCATCGGCGAAAGTTATGTTTCGCCAGGCGGCGGGGTCGTAGGATTCCGTCAATTTGATTTGTTTAAGGGTCGTCACGTGACGAGACAGCCCTTGAAAAATCAAAAAGTTTGCTGGCTTCCAGTTTCCACGACGGCGGCAATGTATTTGTTTTCGGGCGACGTCGCCGTCACTATAAGTGCGGCCTTACAGGGTGGGAGTTAACCCACTGGTGACCACTGCCATGGGTTGACCAGGAAAATAAATTAACTGGCTCACACAAAAGGACACAAACATCTCCTTATTGTGCATTAGTGACTAATTTTTTCCTTGTAATTAATTTCTATTTTGTGAACTTCGTATTATGGTTTTATAATAAGCCAATATTACAAGTAGCAGATCCCACATCCAGCCCTTTATCTGTGGAGAGGACAGGAATAGCACAAGTTACACGTGCACGTTATATTTTTTTCTGACCACCAGGTTATCACCCAAGATCTCCAAGATCCGCTCAAAATCTTCACATCCGATTTCGGGGACCCTGATTTTGTCAGCAGCTTAGTGTGGATAGGTTCTTTAAACTCCCCCACTGGGACATATGACATGTCATCTGAATATTGCTGTTCTAATATTAGAACTCATATCGTGCTTATAGGCTTCCAAATGAATCCCTGTTTATTTAACAATCTTCGAACTGCTGTCTACTTTAACATTTTTATATTAGCCAGCATTTATAACAACTCATCTGACCATGCTTACTAAAAGTATATGGTTATTCCTTAGTGCAATGTAGTAACACTAATACCATTTCTTTGTACCTAGCAAACTCGTGGCGGATGAGCCCAGTGGGAATGTACTGCACCAAGGACCACCCAAATCTCATTTTTAAACGCCACGACAGATCAGATGGAGGTTTGGTGTGTTTACCCCCCACACTGTTCTTGCAGGATGGTAAAATGGGAAATGGTTACCATCAACCTCTTACGCACAACTCCATGACCACAGTAAGCAAGAATTATTTTTAGTCAACTACGACTTCTCATTAAAAGTATTCACTCAGAACGGAGAGTTCTACACTTTCCAAACATGCATAAAGAGAAAAACATCAAATATTAATCTTTGTGAGACGCTCTTTCAATAATGTGTAAGCACGGCCCGGGTAGCTTCATGCTATTTTGTTCCTATAACAGTAAGTTACTCACATTAGAGTTTTCATTTTTTTTTTAAACAAAACGTAACCCGAACATTTTATAGGAAAATTGTTATTGTAATTACACGCCCTTCCACCCTTTGTTTTAAAAAGCGAGCAAACCCAGGAAGTGTTGTGTTATAACTATGTTTGGAAATGTGCTTCATTTCGTGATAAAGCTGCAAGCTTTGAATTGCCAATATTGCATGCTTACACAGTAGAGTCCAAAGACATTGTCAAGTGTACATCACATTGTGCTCTGCAGCTTCTTCACAAACTTTACTTATAGGATTTATAAAAATAAATGCTTGTAATCTACTGTAGATCACATTTCAAATATAACATTCTGTTTTCTAGGTTAGGGCATTATAGATCAGATTGTTCCACTCTGTGTTCTCAAACCATCATTGGCATGCCTCAATATCTGCTTATTCTCATGTACGCCTTGTAAGGACTTCTCTAGTGAGAAGTTTCGTCAAAATGGACAGCAAACCTACAAAATATATGTTTTGTTTTTTTAAGCAAATAGTCATGATATGTAGGTTAAATACAAAATACAAGAAGCGAAATACTGTAGAAGACTACTATCAAGAAATCAAAAGCCCTTACCCCTCCTCCCAAACAGGTTTGCAATTTTATTACTGAAATTCTACATTTTGATCATTTGTCTTCTAACAAAAGGAGTCAAGTTGCATCTTTTAATCAAAAAAATGATTCAAGTCTGTTAACCTAGTCAAGCCAACCTCCATTTTAGCAAGTACCTCCACCGCTGTGCAGCTCCAGAGACCCACTGCATCCAACCCATGATGAAAGAAAAGTGGGCCATTTAACGTGAAAAGATCCTCTAAAGCAGCAGCCTTTGCGAATTGTCAGTGTGTATATGTATATGATCTCCTCTTGCCCTTTCAAGTGATATGTTTAAAACCCAGTGCTTTGCTTAGGCGATATGAGAAGTTGAAATAATGAACAAGAGGTCAAAACAGATGGGCCTGCAGAACCCAGTGCAGCGAGGGGGACAGGATGTGCGCCTTAGGCCTTGACCATGTTTGGCGCTTGCTGGCGGAAGCGTGCTGAAATATATATTTTTTTAATTTATTTTAACTATTCCATTTCAATAAAGCCATCAAGCAAAAAAAACAAAAAAAAAACAGACATGCTGGAAAATAAACAAACCTATACGCCACGTAAGGTTATAACACATGGTTTTTGTAACACACAAAACCTAGGAACACTATGATTTCCTGTGTAAGAAAAAATTGCAAATCCTGCCTTTTTTCATTAAAAAAAATATAGCCTTCTGACAGGGGGGAGGGGGGGAATTGCTTTCATTAAACAATATTTTGTCATACAAATGTGCCCAGACCAACATGTTCAAATCCGCACCACATCCGCTGCCCCAAAAACAGTGACATTTGAGGCCCCGGGAGGATTAAAGCGAGACCTCTGCAGCGTTAATCCGACTGGTCCAGCCAGTGGGATAGAGCTATGCAGAGGAGGCCCAGACAGAAGCAGTCTCTCTCCGTGCCTCCCCAGAGCAGCTCTGAAGCAGTTAGTTTGTCCTGCCCCATGATGACGTAGGTGCCTGAATATGAACTTCTACGTCATGAGAGGGATAGGTTATTCCATCATCTACGTCACCAAGGGCGTTGGGCAAGGCAATTAAATTATTTAAATGTCCTGTTCAACATCCTTTATGACTGAATATGGTCCTATAATATTCCCCCTTGTGACGTAAATAACGATATTCGGTCACCTACATCAATAGGCAGGATGGACCGGACTAAATGACAACCCCCCTTCATCACCTTTGTGGCCCTGCCACGGTAATGCAGGTATTAACCCCTCCCCAACTAAGGTAATTAAGGGGTTAACCCACTCGTGCTTTCGCCCCCACCTAGGGGGCCTAACCATCAACCCCAGGGCAACTACACCTACCGTACCCCGAACAAGGACTATTACCCATTACTGTGTGTGGGGTACGATTTGTTGGCGCTGGGGTGGGCGTAGTTGCCCCGGGTGAGTGGTTAGGCCTTCAGGGGTGTGGGGGAGTCAGTCACTAAGGTAATGAAGGGGGATAAGCAATTTACTCCGGTCTGTCCTGCCCCTTGATGTAGATAACTGAATATTGGTATGTACGTCATGAGGGGGAACACTAGATGACTAAATATGGTCCTCTAGTATTCCCCATCATGACGTAGAAAACCATAGTCGGGCATTACATCAAAGGGCTGGAAAGTCTGGACTGACTGCTGACTGCCTCATTTAACTTAGCTGATAAGGGACACAGACTGCTTTTCTGCTCAGCTCTTCGAGACTCCCTATGCCGGTTGATGACCCAGGAGGATTAACGCTTGAACCCTGCAGAGTTAATCTCCCAGGGCCGCTTACGGTTTTCGAGGCCATGATCAAGGGCGGCTGCAGCGCCATCCAGCGGCCACGGCACCAAAACAAATAAGGCTGGACACTGTCAATTTTCTTGCCATACCAGTTACCGTACATTTATTAATCCGTCGCAGCAAACTCAAACGTCAAGTGAATTTAAGGGGGGGAAAAACTGATCAATTAAAACCTAAAAGCTGGTATATAATGTCCACTTGTCAAAGTCTTGTGACAAAACTAAGGGGGCTATGTCACAAGTCGAACTTGGATAGGCTTCTTAGGGGGTGTTTTGCTGCTTTAAGGTGTTTGAGAACTCGTCAAACTATAGATATCTGTTTAACACAAGTAACTAATTATTTACTTTGCATTTACTAACTTGTAATGATGTCTAGAAAGGTACAGATTATGTTAGTGATGGAACCAATTTACATATTCAATAAGTATCCGCTTGCTTT
Organism: Ascaphus truei; assembly: GCF_040206685.1. Classification (NCBI taxonomy): domain Eukaryota; kingdom Metazoa; phylum Chordata; class Amphibia; order Anura; family Ascaphidae; genus Ascaphus; species Ascaphus truei. The sequence continues at coordinate 231,561,361 of NC_134485.1, read as the reverse complement.
TAATTAAAAACAAACGGCAGAAATCCTCTTTACCTAAATATACCTTCAGCGACGTGCGCGCCTCGTGGAGCTGCAGGGCGGCAGACTGGAGAGGAGACAGAGGAATTTATTCTTGGCAGGCGACGGCCGCGTCACGAGCGGTTCAGCCAATGAGGGCGAAACGCTCATGGCCACGCCTCCGTGTCCTCTGCATGATCAGATACTGCTCAGCGGCAACGTGAGCGTGACGTCACCGGATCGCACTGCCACCCGCCAACATCTGGTATAATCAAGGCCTAGCCTAAAAATATTTTTACAATAAGTACACCTACATAATAATATTTATAGATATCTAGTTATTGTCCCGTAATGTTACTTACAGCCACGACAATTTTGTAATACACAAATACAATTGTTTTTTTAAAGTATGCTTCTTTATGTTCCAATAAAAACAAATCTAGCTTTTTCTAACATGGCCATTTGGTGGCAGGGAAAACAGCAAAGGTAACTTTAACCATTAACTGATACAACAGTAAACAATTGCGCATTATTTATATATTTAAAAAAAAAATCTGATTTGTGACAGTTGACGAGTGCTCTTAATGCAGAAAAGATTCATACTGTTAAAGGAGCAATTCAAGCAATATCCTACAGTTTTTTTTTTATAAATAAATCAGTTCTGTAGTATTAGATACAACCTTTTTTATTTTAAAATGCAACGCTTAATGCCATTTTTAATGGGTTTTAATATACTGAGCATCTTTTGATCTATGTAACACTTTCCTGTGTGTGATCATTTGTTGCCAATATTCTCAGCAGTTTGAGTTGTAAACTCTAACAATAGATAATGTTAACATAGTAAAATAAGAATACATTGTAGCTGCTCCGTTACACTGACTGGCAGATTGATTTGAGACGGAAAGGCAGCCATTTCAAAGACAAATTTCCCTAGTCAATTCCAATCTGGCTTTCATCCCAATCACACCACCGTAACTACCCTGCTAAAAGTTTGCAATGAGACCCAGTGTGGAATGGAACGGGGACAACTCACTGGTGCACCATTTGTAGATTTTGCAAATTCTTTTGATACAGTTGATCATGTTATCTTGCTTAATAAACTCCAGTGCTCTGGAATAGGGAAACATGCTTTAAACTGGTTTCAGTCCTACCTATCAGGTAGATCCCAACATGTGACCATCTCAGGCTCTAATTCCAACCCCCTGGATATCACCTGTGGTGTCCCGCAAGGCTCTGTTCTGGGGCCCCTACTCTTCTCAGTGTTCATCAATAATCTTCCTACAGCTTGTAAGGAAGCTTCAATACACATGTATGCAGATGACAATCTTATATGCACACAGCCATAGCCTCTCCAACCTTGAACACATACTTCAATCTGACTTTTTGAGACTTGGATTTCCTAAAACAAACTGTTTTTAAACACCGACAAGACTAACAATGGTATTTGGGAACAAGGCTACATTTTTAAAGCTTCCAATGACTGAGCTCCAGATCAGAACCAACGCTAACACCACCCTAACTCCTGTTACTAGTTTTAAATACTTGGGCATATGGTTTGACTCCCATTTAACATTCGGGATGCACATTGATACCCTGACAACCAAGACCTATGCAAAACTAGGTGTACTTTACAGGAACAAATCCTCCCTGGTCAAAAAGCATATCGCACAGCAGATGCCAATGCCAATTATGGACAATGGGGACATAGTATACACTCGGCACCCCAAATTCACCTTAGCAAACTGGACACCTTCTACAATTCAATATGCCGTGTTCTCCAATACAACTACAACACACATCACTGTGAAATGCTCAAATAACTAAATTGGTCATCACTTGAGTCTAGGCGTAAAGTTCATCTTTCCTGTCTTGCCTTTAAATTCTTTATGGGCAAGCTACCCGTCTATCTGAACAAGCACCTCACCCCTACCACATGCAGCACTTATCGGAGATCTGACTCCAGAAGACTGTTCATGGTCCCAAGGTTCAGCAAAGTATCCGGCCGTTTCTCCTCTTACCGTGCACCCCAAAACTGGAACAATCTATCGGAGACTCACCAGTTTAAGTTCTTTCAAAACTAAAGCTGTCTCACATTTTAATCTGGTCTGTAACTGTTACATACGATATATAGATATATAGATATATAGATATATATATAGAATATATATATATTCTCTAAGTGTGCATGCAATGTCTTGAATATAATGTATACCCTGTTCACTTATGTAACTGTATTTGTAACCGTGTATTATTTGTCATCTTAACTCTGTGCCCAGGACATACTTGAAAACGAGAGGTAACTCTCAATGTATTACTTCCTGGTAAAATATTTTATAAGTAAATCCTGGGAAGCAGGATTTTACTGATTAGGGGAGAACAAATCAATCGGCAGCTTAGTTAATTGTTTTTAATAAAGGTAATCAAAAGGTTGCATTTTAAAAAAAAAAGATTTTTAATTTTTGCTTGGACTGCGTGTTTAAAATACACACGTCTTATTTGTAACTGAAAACAGAAGAAAGATCAGTATTAACCAATCTATCCATTCTAACGTTCAAGGTCTCACCCTTTGGTCATACAAATTGCACTTCCTGAAACCCACAGCATAGCCATGACAACAAAATTAACAATGCGTCGAGACACCCTCCTGTGCACTCACTCCAGCAGTCGCACACACACAAGGAATTCACAGCTGGTATATAGAAGTGCAAATAGCTAAAACCGGATGCGTGCCGAGCACGCACGTTCTAAGTCAAACTTCTTTGCGTTTTGTCATTGAAATTGTGTTTTGATTTTTAATTTAAAAAAAAATTACCATCACAAATACACTTTGTGAGAAAACAGTGACAAGAGACGAAGAAGTTTCACTTAAAACGCGCGTGCTCGGCACACACAGTTTTTGTGCTTTGCAAGAATTATAAATGGTTGTATGTCTGTATTGCCCGCATATTCTTTGTACATAACACCTGCAATATGTTGTAACCCAAAGTGCTGCAGGTAACACAGCCATTGAAAGGATTGTAAAGGAGCCAATAACTATATAAAATTGGACAGGACAAAGCAGAACTTTAATTTTTCTTTTTTTTCATTTATAGTTCAACAGACGCACTGATGTACCACAATATATGTGACATGTTATGGAAAGAAAAGAAAAACATTACTCTCTTGGCATATCAAGAAAAAGAGCAAAGCCCTAATGAAATTCTCAAAACTGCTCAGTACCAGCAGTAAGTAATTTTCTACTCAGAACAAATGAGGCAATATAGTATCCCAAGGAAAAATATGACTAGGTTAAAATGATGTACAGTCGTACACCCAGACCAAGACAAACTATTTCTTACAGCACTTGAGCTGTTGCTCTTTTCATAATATCTTATATTAAAGCAGCAATCCAGCTAAAAGTGTGTGTATATGTATGTATGTATGTATGTATGTATATATATATATGTATATATATATATATATATATATATATATATATATATATATATATATATATATATATATATATATATATATATATATATATATATATATATATATATATATATATATATATGTATATGTATGTATGTGTGTGTGTATGTATGTATGTGTGTGTGTATGTATGTATGTGTGTGTATGTAGTGTGTGTGTGTGTATATTGTGTGTGTGTGTGTATATATGTGTGTGTGTGTATGTATGTGTGTATGTATGTGTGTGTGTATGTATGTGTGTGTGTATGCGTGTGCGTGTGCGTATGTGTGTGTGTGCGTGTGCATGTGTGTACGCGTGTGTGTACGCGTGTGTGTACGCGTGTGTGTACGCGTGTGTGTACGCGTGTGTGTACGCGTGTGTGTACGCGTGTGTGTACGCGTGTGTGTACGCGTGTGTGTACGCGTGTGTGTACGCGTGTGTGTACGTGTGTGTGTGTGCGTGTGTATATGTGTACATGTGTACATGCGTACGTGTGTATATGCGTGTGTGTATATACACACACACACACACACACACACACACACACACACACGATGGTGCAGAACAATAGGCATTCCGTCTGGTAGAAACAATGTGGGTGCAAATCCTGTATGGTATAAAATAGGCAATACAATACCGTTTGAAGACGAATATAAGAGGCAGCACTCCAGGTAAGTGGTCAAAATAAATTTGTATTAACAAGACATCTTATCCAACGTTTCGGTCCTCGTGCGGGACCTCTCTCAAGGTGATGAGAAAGATCCCGCACGAGGACCGAAACATTGGATAAGATGTCTTGTTAATACAAATTTCTTTTGTCCACTTACCTGGAGTGCTGCCTTGGATATTCGTCTTCAAATGGTATCGTATTGCATATATACATTATATATATATATATATATTTTTCCCCCTGTTTTTGTAAGAGTGGAGAAGGGGGGGAGGGGGGGGAAGATACTTGCCAGTTGACCAGTTAAGTTACTGGCATTACTTCATGGTTTAAACCCAAGGAAGGGGTAACACCCTGAAACTTTGTGCTCTGTCAATCTTTATATATTCAATAAATGGTCCAAAAAAAACCCTTTTTCATTTAACCGAGTGAGTATCTCTACACCTGAATTACTTCCTGCTTTCCCCAGTGCATTTAAATGGATAACTGATGACATTATTGCTCTGTGAAGGAGCTGTGAGATTTCTACAAACATATTGTTTCCCCTGGAGCAGAGACTTCACCACTTAGGCCTCGAACATGGTCAAAAAGACCGTGCTGAGCCGCGCTGAGGGGAAACATTATCCCTATCAGCGCGGCTTTAGACGGCGCTCCCGCACGCTTCCACAGGCGTGCGGAGGCGTGTGGAAATGCAGGAGACAGGCAAGTTTAAATTTTGCCGCTCATGCAAGCAAGCGCAGGGCCGGTCAAGTGACTGAGAGAAGCCAATGGCAGTCCGTGACGTCGGCGCCGTGACGTGGCGCACTAGCCCCGCCACCCTATCCGCCTCCAGGACCGCCTCCCGAAAGCCTCCCACCCGGCACACAAGCGCGCTCGCTGACGCTCATGCAGGGACAAGAAAAATCTCCTGCTTGAGTAGAAGAACAAGAGCGTCAGCGCTGCCCAGCGCCGCTCCCTGCACCATGTCCCAGGCCTAAGTAACCCAGACAATAGGGAGTTCTCCATGGCTGAAAATAATGCAGTCCAGCTCTAGGGAACCCCCTGATTCTAACCCTGTATATATCATCAGTAAAGTAATGAGTACACTAGACAGTGTGCTCGAAAAAGAATTAACTTAAATGTACACTTCTAACAATATAAATGATAACTTTTAATAAGTATTTACTTAAACCATATTACCGAATATGAGTGTAACAATTAAATCAATCAGTAGTGAAACGATATACCAATATAGTCCCTACTTAGTAAATACTCTAACAAAGTGTAATACTTTTCAGTAATAGGAAATCATGGCTTTATTCAGTGTTGAACACACACACACACACACACACACACACACACACACACACACACACAATTAGCATTGACATCATTGCGTTCTATAACAATCATAGGAAGCAGACATTGTATGTGCATTTAGCTTACTTCTTGTCTGGGTTAAGATGAAGGGAAGAGCTTATATTAGTACTATAACTTCTTCTAGCACTAGTCAGCTCTGGAAGGACACCATCTCCTCACGCATTAGTAGGAACAGTAAGAGGAAAAGTCGTTTATCTTCTCAGACATGCGCATTTGCATGCTAAGTAGGGGTAAATTAATCTATCTCCTCATGCATGCGCATTCATATATGTTCTGAGATGAGTATATCTCCTTAAGCAAGCACAGTCGCATGATGTACCTAGCAAAGAGTATCTCTTTGCACATGCGCATTTGTGCAATTAGAGTGGTATGGAGTCTATCTCCTTGCACATGCGCATTTGTGCAATTAGAGTGGTATGGAGTCTATGTCCTTGCGCATGGGCATTTTGCGCGATTGGGATGTCATCAGCCTCCGTTATGGAGCTGTGTTAGTTTTTACAGTTACAAGTATTCAGTTGATTGGAGCATTATGATTCATACCACTATACCTTATCACAGGGGCGCTCACATTTTTTTTGCAGCGCCCCCCTGCCTTACCTCCTCCGTTGGCCGCCCCCGCCTTACCTCGCACGGCATCAAATGACGCTGCAGGGTCGTGTGAAGTCACGTTACCCGCGGCATCATTTGACGTCACGTTACCAGGGCAGCCATGACGTCACACGTCCTGAAGCCGGCTGAATCCCGGTAAGTAGAGGCTGCGCGCGATCCCCCGGCATTCAATTTAAATGCCCTGGGGAAGAGCGCGGGACCTCTGCAACTGCCCACTACACCCCGCCCCCCCCTCAAAAAAAGAACTTGCGCGCCCCCCAGTTTGCGCACCGCTGCCTTATCATTTAGATATTAATGACAGGAATCTTACTGAGCTTATTTAGAGCTTCCTAATGATAGGTTTCACGGTCTGTGCTGGAGCCAATGCTCAATTATAGCTTGATGGTTTATGGCTGGCTTAATTCAGCTTGACAGTTGTAACCGATTTATTATATTTAACCATTATCCTCGGCTTTATATTTTTGCCCTGATATATTTACTTAACTAGAGGTATGTTAGCTGATATTTGGTGATTACTTTTATATCCATCTACACCTTATATATCGCAAGGCAGGGTATTGCTCCTGTTATATCCCTCTCCCTTATGGGGGAAGAGGGGTGATATGGTATAATGACTTAACCAGCCACACTCAAAATCTAAAGTTTTCACCATTGAATTGCTCTTTGGTGAGTATATAATTAACAACATTAGTAAGGTATGTTACTGTGTCTTGCTCTCAGTCTCTGAAGGCTACTGCCATCAACACTGAATAAAGCCAATGATTTCCTATCTCTGAAAAGTATTACACTGTCAGAGCATTTACTAGGTAGGGACTTTATTTGTACATCGTTTAACTATTCATAAATTTACTTTTTAATTAGCGTTACACTCACATTCGGTAATATATGTTTGAAGTAAATCCTTATTAAAAGTTATATTTTATATTGTTAGTGGTGTGCACTTAAGTGAATTCTTTTTCGAGCACACTGTCCAGTGTACTCATCACTTTACTAATTCTCTTTCAGTTCACAGATTGCACCCACTTATTACTATTATCGATTATTTCATTCATTAGTATGGCCTCTAGTTGATCATTCCCTATCACCACTCCCTTTTCCTGTATAAATACATTTTTTTTAAATGTGTACGTATACATATGTATGCAATAATTGTTTTAATTTTATAAACAATTTTAATGAAACGTAAACACTGTTTTTTTATTAATACAGCACTTTTCTTATTATTCTTAATTGCAAAGGTTTTGCTTTTCTAACCATATACTGTAATTGACAAATACTGTTCCCTTCCCAGACATTTCCGAAGTTATTCTATTTGTTATGTAATGCCCTGTTATGGAGCTGTACCATGTAGAACACATACTGTATATACTAATACAAGTGACATGTTAAATGTGTTGAATGTTGGCATTTGATGTCATTGACAACAATGTTTGTAAACAAGATATATTGAGATGTATTTTAGTTCAAGGGATCTCAAACGTTTCTATATACACACACACACACACACACACACACACACACACACACACACACACACACACACACACAAAATCATAAAGTTACTTTGAGGAGAACGTTAGAGAACGTTACTCAAAGTTAATTTTAAGGTTTCAGGGCCAACTAAAGTGTTATGGACATTGTGTTTGTATCCTAGATTTCATTGTGTTTGTATCCTAGATTTTGTGGCCCTTCTATACAAAATTGTGCACTTTAACATTTAATTTTAGTTCATATTCACCAGCTTCTAAATTCACCTAAATACTTCCTTTGTGTAATATGCAAAAAGGCATACTTCTATCCTGTCATCTGTTAGTCACCAATAAGTATGCTAAAGACTTGCCCAAGTGCTGAACTTGTCACTCCACCAGTCATGTTCCCTTCAAATCGAGAAAAACAGAATTTACCTATTGAGTCACATTCACATCAATATCTGAACTGGTCTACTCCTTTCCATCACTAAAAGTCTAATTGGTGGAACAGTAAATATTTTACTTTAAATCCATATAAGCCACTGTACATCTAAACCATGATATACTTTTCTGGTAACCAAATCCAAGTTCTTTCAAATCTAAGGCTGTCTCACACTTTAATCTGGTCTGTAACTGTTTCATACGCTCATAATATATATTTTCTTTAGCTGTGCATGCAATGTCTTCTATATAATGTATACCTTGTTCATTTATGTAACTGTATTTGTAACCATGTATTATTTTGTTTTACTCTGTGCCCAGGACATACTTGAAAACGAGAGGTAACTCTCAATGTATTACTTCCTGGTAAAATATTTTATAAATAAATAATAACAACCAGAAGATGTTCTGGAAGAGACTCAATGGAGGCAGATTTATACTTGTCGACTGCGATTATAAATTAGGAGGAGACTGTAAATATATGGGCGTATTAGAACAGCTATGTGGGATTTGAAGCAGTAATCTATTCATAAACTGAAATACATATATATACACACATACATATATTTTTTTTTAAATTAGGGTTCGAATCGGGGGGACGGGGGGGACCCTCCCCGTTTCCCAATACATTTCCATTTCATAGTGTCTGTGCGCACATCATTTTTTAAGGAGGCACCTGTGGTTATACATTAGGAAGTCACAATTTCATCCCTTGCAGTTTCGTAATGGCTCATGCTCAGCAGACATTGTTTCCCCGAAATGGGAGAACACCGGCACCAAGAACCAGGAGGTCCCCGAAGGCTTAAACTAATATGGTTTAGCTCCAAAGGATTCATCACGAATTAACCCTGTCTCTATCTCCCCCCTAACAAAGAGCAGCCAAGATTGGTGCTGTAATAGAAAAAAGGCTGGAACCAAACAACTGAAATAACTTTATTCTAATATACTCCAAGCCCCGCAGCTATGTAGAGTTTTGTGTTTGAAGGTCAGTTTGACGTCAATGGGAGGGTTCAGTGTGATAGTGCCCTGATTGGAACTATCACAGTTTATTGAATAACCCTATACTAAGGATGGCTATACCTGGGATCTGACAGGATCTATCCTCGCTTTGTCACATTTGAGCTGTGAAAGCTACTTTACATTTACTTATTGCCGGGTTTACTCTGGTTTGTATCAAATGCGTAATTTACCCCATTTGGTGCTAGTGGGGGATGGCTATTTAAAGAAGTAGTGCCACATAGGAGGGAAGTGAACAAAGAACAGTGGCATGTTTCATAGGTGAAATATAGCCGTTTGACACCGGGAGGGGGAGTTTAAGTATTTTAAAATATTTTTCACTTTTCCATAGTAAACAAAACCCGAGTTTTTTTATACTAGTTTTATCTAATGTGTTTATGACCAGACTGTTTGCCAGCCCTCAAAACCAGAGTTGAATTGTTACTTTTGTTTTGTCCACTGTTTGCATTGTAATTATGAGTCAATTATTGGTGAAACAGGTTAACATACTGGAAGTATCCGAGATGCTTAAAATTCGCAGACCTGCAGAAATGCGGAGCATATTTTATAAATAGGATTTTTCACAGGATGCACGAAAAACGATGCCTTCTTGGTATATCACCATATAAGCAAAAAAAGAAACAAAGTTTAATTTATATTTTTATGCGTGCTATGAGACTGGTGATAAACATGATTCATCCTCTGCTCTTTCCATTTAAACTTTTAATTCGTCCTTTACACTATGTTTGACGCCTTTAACATTAAGCAACATCTATTGAGAACTAAAAGACGTCCTCTTTCCCATGTTTTTGCTCATACAGGGCCTATGGTTTTTTTCCCCCTGATTGCTTCTTTTAAGCTTGCCCATTGTTCTTCTACTCCACCCAAGTCTTCCCACCCTGCCAAAGAACTGTTCTAATATTGACCATATTGTAAGAGTGTTATCATCAGCCCAGGACAACCATACAGAGGGACTATGGGTCATATTTACCAAGCACTGCTATTCCAGAAGACATTTTTGCAGCACAGATAAGTAAACATGGCCATTTAGGGAACATTCACTTGAAATGGTCCAAACGGCATGGTCCGGCATAGACAGCGTCGTACGGACTAGCACAACTTCATAAATATGTCCCTATAGGACAACTAAAAACAACACACTTCCATTTTACAGATTTTACACACAGCTTTCAAAAAAAGCGCTGGTTTAATTTATCTGAAGACGCCGACAAATGAGGCCTTAAAAGCTTACTCTAATAAAAGTCAGTTCTGCTTGCAAAAATTGTTATTTTGTGAGGCAAAACTTTAGCAAAACCAGTTCTAAGCATATCCATTAAACATGAAGTGAACTGTAACTATTTGTGACTCTCAGTCTCGTTCTGAAGGGGCGCAATATAATTAGAACTGAGTCAGACTAATAAATCTACTTTTGCACAGTTGGGTGAAACTGACCCTTGCATTTAAATGTCTAGAATAAATCATGCAAGAACAGCAAATAACAATGGCCCTTATTGGATTCACCTCGCACACGGCATACCGTTGAGCAACAGAAGTAGATTTCGCACCACCCAAAAATACCTGTGTGTGCACATGTATACCTCCTCAAAATAACAGTGCCATTCATCAGAGGCTGTCACGTTTGTGTTTACCTCAAGTCACCATGTACAGAGATCTTCCATTAGAAATACTTGATTGCCAAAGTTAAAACTCAAGGACCAAAATCTGATTTTAAACTGTCTGGATAGGATACGGTATTTATGTTCCAATTACTATACAATACTTACAAGATCCTCCCACACAATCATGATCATAGGAATGCAGGTCTATAACAACAATAGTTTGTCAAATGTTAGTCACAACAAGTAATTCCTTTATGTTCAGACCAATGATTCATGTAACTGAAGTTTCATTTAAAGAATATCTAAAGAAATAGACCTACATACTACAAATGTATACTTATTTCAGTAAATGAATATTGCCTTCACAAAGTTTGCACCACCAACTTTGCCTTGAAGTGCTTATTGGATTTCATTATTCCACTAAATCTACACCACCACCCATCAAAAAATGAAAGACTCTATATGATAGAAGTTCTTCGTTAATGTGTATTTTTCACAAACTCAGCAAATTTCACAACGATTGGTTAATGTTCTACCTATTATCAATTATGTAGCAGATATTTATCACTGGGCAAAGGAGAAAAAACTTAAATACTCTATATACAGACAAAATGATTTTACGGCCAATGAACAACGACGCTTTTGAACTGTATTTACACAGTATAACCGTATTGGTGGGGAGAACAATATATAAATAACTCAAGATATCAATGCGACATTTAATTCAGCACAAAGGGTAGATGCTGGGGAGGTGTAAACAAAAACTGCCAACTAAAAGGGACACAAAGTCAAAATTAAAAAGGCTAATCATTATTGTATCAGCTGGTCCAGCCATGCATTGCAAAGCAGGATGACAGGCCCCTCTAGCTGCAAAATAGCTACAGCAAGAAGAGGTCATACCAAAAAGGTTTGCCATGAGCATCTACTCCAAGAACAATGGCCCTCCCTTTATTCAATATGCTGCAAAATGCCTTCTACTTGTCCGGGAAATATTCATATGAAGAAACCTAAAAACATTCCTGACGGAGCATATCAAATATAGGCCAATGTATATAGGCATAGAAAATAAACTTGATATTTAAAGCTTCGTACATAACATTTTCATCTCCTAAAGCCTCTCAAATTGGTCCATAAGTAGCTTGTTCCAATTGGCACATATTGTTAATGAAGATGGTTTATGGCACCCAAAACTTAATGTAGCAGAGTTTTTGACTAAGAAAAGAAGATACACAATGGCATATACACAATATTTGTCATGTAACCCCTCAACACAATCCCAATCGAGAACAATTACCCCATGCAAATTCAAATCAAAATACTTTAAATGGCACAATAATCCTAAAGAAAGGCCTTGACAGAACCTTAAATGGTTTTATATCAAGTAGTGGAAATGTGCAGCATGGCACAGAATTTCCTACGAATCATGTCTACACGACACACTCAGCAGGGATCAGACAGGGCCCAAAAGCAGGTGCCAGCAGATGTCACAGAATCCAGCCTCCACCACCGATCCCTTCAGACCTGTCAAATCTCTCAATGCCCTCACTCAAGTCCCTCCGGTCTCTCTATCACTGTGCTCTCTCTCCTCCCCACCCCTCAGGTCACCCTCACTGCCCCTTTCCCCCCCAGGTCACCCTCACTGCCCCTTTCCCCCCCAGGTTACCCTCACTGCCCCTTTCCCCCCCAGGTCATCCTCACTGCCCCCTCCCCCAGGTCACCCTCAATGCCACCACCAGCTCTCTCTCCCCCCCCCCTCCTCCCAGGTCACCCCCACTGCCCCCCGCCGGTTGCCCACTTCCCTCAGTCACCCCCCCGCCCACCCCCTCATCGCCCACGTCCCTCACTGCCCCCCCGGTCTCCCTCATTGCCCCCCCTCCTGCTCCCCGTTTCCCTCACTGCCCCCTCCTCCCCCCCCTCATCCCCACCCCGTCCCCCCATCCACCTCCTGCCCCCCCTCCCCTCTCACTGCCCCCCCCCCATTCCCCTCACTGGCCCCCCTCCTGCCCCCCCGTTTCCCTCACTGCCCCTTCCTCATCCCCCCATCCACCTCCTGCCCCCCCTCCCCTCTCACTGCCCCCTCCCCATTCCCCTCACTGCCCCCCCTCCTGCCCCCCCGTTTCTCTTACTGCCCCCCGGTCCCCCTCACTGCCCCTCATCCACCTCCTGCCCCCCCCGTCCCCCTCACTGGCTCTCCCCTCACTGCCCCCCGTCCCTCCCCCCGTTTCCCTCACTGCCCCCCCGTTTCCTTCACTGCCCCTGCCCTCATCCCCTTCCTGCCCCCCCATCCCCCTCCTGCCCCCCCGTTTCCCTCACTGCCCCCCCGTCCCCCTCACTGCCCCCCCCGTTCCCCCTCCCCTCACTGCCCCCCCTCCCCTGCCCCCCCTCGTCCCGCTCACTGCCCCCCCCTCATCCCCCTCCTGCCCCCCCTCATCCCCCTCCTGCCCCCCCCTCATCCCCCTCACTGCCCTCTCCTGCACCCCCCCCTCCGTCCCCCTCACTGCCCCCCCGTTCCTCTCACTGCCCGCCCCCCCCCCGTTCCTCTCACTGCCCGCCCCCCCCCGTTCCCCTCACTGCCCGCCCCCCCGTTCCCCTCACTGCCCGCCCCCCCGTTCCCCTCACTGCCCCCCCCCCGTTCCCCTCACTGCCCCCCCCCGTTCCCCTCACTGCCCCCCCCGTTCCCTCACTGCCCCCCCCCGTTTCCCCTCACTGCCCGCCCCCCACCCTGCTCCCCCTCACTGCCCGCCCCCCCCTCACTGCCCGCCCCCCCGTCCCCCTCACTGCCGCCCCCCGTTCCACCTCACTGCCAGCCCCCCCTGTCCCCCTCACTGCCCCCCCTCGTCCCCCTCACTGCTTCCCCGTTCCCTCACTGCCCCCCCCCCGTTCCCTCACTGCCCGCCCCCCACCCCGTTCCCTCACTGCCCGCCCCCCACCCCGTTCCCTCTCACTGCCCGCCCCCCCCGTCCCCCTCACTGCCTGCCCCCCCGTCCCCCTCACTGCCCGCCCCCCCCCGTCGCCCTCACTGCCCGCCCTCCCTGTCCCCCTCACTGCCCGCCCCCCCCCCGGCCCCCTCACTGGCCGCCCCCCCCGTCCCCCTCACTGCCTGTCCCTCCCCCCCCCCCCGTCCCCCTCGTCCCCCTCGAGGTCTTTTCACTGCTCTCTACCCAGTCTGCCTCTTACCGTATGCGGGAGGCTGTCACTGCTCCGGCTCCATGATCTGTGAGGGGGGAGGACTGGAGGCCGGCGCCGCTGTCTTCCCCTCCTCCTACGCCTCACATACACACCTTCCGGGGCTCTGCCTCCTCACCCCGGCCCGCGGAGGGGCGCGAGACTAACAGCCCGGTAATGACGTGTCAGAGCCCGTTACAGCGGTTCCACCAGTTACCGCGCGGGGTGACGTCAGTGCGGCCCCCCGCCCGAGCTGCTCTGCTCCCCGAGTTATGAGGCGCCTGTGTGTGTCGCGGAGGGCGCTGAGGAATCCGCGCTTTATTGTTGTTGTGCCCCCCTCAGCTCCGCTTCACATCGTCCCGGCTCGCTTCCGGGATCCGGTCTCGTGACGCGATGACGCAGCCAACAGGACCTGCGCGCGCAACAAACTGTTCCCCTTATTTCCCCTCCACCCCCACAGGAGGGAAAGACCGTGAGAGGCTGATAGACGGCACCAATGCCTTGGGAATCTCGCGAGAACGTCGATATACTACTGCTCTTTGGCTAGGCGGTGGTGACGTCGAAACGGGGGGCGGGGAATCTCTGCGGTTTGTTGCTCTTCCAAAAACTTTATTGAATCGTAACAAAACACTGCATTGTTATTACACAGGGTGCCAACTGACAACATGCTGTACAGTACCTCAAATCAAATCAGCTTTATTGGCATGTCAGTCCCTAACAGCTCCAGGTCAGCCGGGTAATCAGGCCGGGCTTTTCTGAGAGCTGGCTCTACTACTCACAGTTGCTAACAGAGCAGTACATAGGATTGCAAAAGCAGGACTGGATTATTATATCGGTTGATGCCAGTGTTAGTTGGCAGGTTGTGCAACAATGTCTCGCTACTTCTTAAAATGACATGGGGTTTAAATGTATTTGTGTCCCTTTCATTATTGTCCTTTCTTTCCTTTGGTGGTAATTGGTAAGAAGGGTTTTTTTTTTAATCAGTGAGAATAAGATGTATGTACAAATATACCACTGGCAGTGACTGATACAAAACAATGTGGGAATAGAAGTATCCTACTCCAACATTTCACAGATCAAAATAGATACATGTTATACATCTATTATATGCCCACACACCACATATAGACCTCATACCCCTCATATAGACCCCCACATCACTCATTATACCCTCCATACCTTATATACCAATACCCCACTAATACAATAAACTTACCCCACTGCTAAAATAACCCACATTGTTTGGCATCCGCTCCCTACCTCCACGTAACAGAGGAAACTCCTCACAGTGGCAAGCTGATCAAATGCAAAATGTAAATGATAAAATATTACAAAAGAAGAAACGACTGTTAAAAAATAGATATGTTAAAAACAAAATAAGTTCATCAGTGGTCAACAACATTGGGATAAATATGTTTCAAGCCGGTTTTTTTTTTAAGTCAGTAATAATCATAATATAACTGATGTATCGACCTAAATAGTGAACTGGGAAAAAAGAGAATTTTATGGGAAATCATAGTATTATATTTGTCTATTTTTAAACAATTTTTTGGGACAAATATGTACCACTATCCTCAATATTCTATACTTAATTACATAAGGCAAGAACATAGGTCCCTGTCTTCATTGTGAGACATGAGAGAATATAAAGCAAACTAAACAAAATTACTGATAAAGCATACAAAAAAGCGTCCACCCAAAATAATACCTGTGGGGTGATAGTACCTAGTGTACTATTAAAACAATAATGTACGATTCCCAACACAAAGTGAAATACTCATAATGGGAATGTCAGTCTAGAGAAAAATATTGTCTTCTCACAAACTTGATTACATATAATGATAAATAGAGGCCAATCCCTGGTGCCAGAAACAATATACAATTACCCCTGTAATATGTAATTACCCCCGAGGAAGTGTCAAGTGGAGTCACGAAACGCATAGGGTGGAGCTTGTATCAGCTGCCTGTACTGAGCACGAGCATACTGGGTAGCGGTGACATCATCGGGGGGAGGAGTGGGATCAAATAACGGCTGCGAGGAGAGGCGAGAGATGCCGACCCCAGCTGCCGTACCTGGTGCTCTGTTAGGCTGGGGTCCCAGTCACTGCCACGGCGCGGCGTGCGCTGTGCGTGTAAGCACCGCCCCTCAATGGGGAAGGGCCCAGTACGCACCTTCATGTTGAAGGTGCAGCCGTGCCGTGCTGCAAGTTTTTTTAAACTCAATGAAATTGAGTTTAAAACTTGCGATGGAGGCGTGGCCACGTCCCCACCGGCGGTTCACCCAATGAGGACGAACCAGCCGCGTGACGTAATGGGCATGCCCCCGCAAATCCCCGACCACGCCCCCTCCCGTCGCAAGCTCCCTCTCTCCCCTCAGATCGCGGTTAGCCCTGTGCACGCGCTGCCCGCCCCTCCCCCCCCCCCGGGCGCGCGTGTCACAGACATGACTTAGTTCATGTTGCGGACAGCAATTTGTATCACACGGAGAGACCAGACATATTGTTTGGTCTTGCGCATCCAATAAATGTTTTAGTTGTATTGTATTACACAATGTACATTTCATTAATTTATGGGTGATTCACAGTGGATTGGAGACTTTGTGGGGCTAGAAGACCCTGAATTTCAATCTGCTGTGTCACCACACTAACTGCCTTTGATTGCCTTATATGCTGTAAGTAGGCAATTGTTACTGTGCGGTGAGTTACAGTGTAGAAGGTCATGCGCAATGGTCTGTCTTCTGTTTATTTTACAGAACCCTTACGTCTGGGACCACTGTTTGAATTCAACTTCTGGGACAGATTCTCAAAGAAAGACAATTGGAACTGTTTTTCAATTTTCATTTTTATTCATGTATATTTGTTGTATCACTGGATCCCCTGATCCCCTGATCCCCTGATCCCCTGATCCCCTGATCCCCTGATCCCCTGATAAAGCTGGACGAATAAGCGAAACTAGTAGGGTTTGCTAAGTGGTGCTGTACTTTTTTTTTAACTCCGAGGTTTCCAGGGACTGTAAGCTGTTTCTTGCTGGTATACAGCCAGAGATGACGCTGTTGACGCCAGTCGCAAGTCGTCAGTGTTGGGAGCAACAACCCGGATTGGCCTCTTTTTTATCATGAGAGAATATAAACTCATATATATTCTATTCAAATTGCTACCTACCTATATGACATCTGAACCCTGTATTTTGTCACATAGGATGTAGCATTGGGCATTTCTGTCTGTTGTTGAATACATTTGGCCACGCTCAGTCGCACTCCTTTTGATATGTATATATATATACTATATATATATATATATATATACATATATACACAGTGTTCGACAAACCTATACATTTGTACGCCCCGGGCGAGTGGATTTAACATCGTGGCGAGCTCCTATTGGCCCAAGCAGCACACGTGTGGTACTAGGTGGCGAGTAGATTTTTTTGTTCGGCGAGTAGATTTTTTGGTGATTTGTCGACCACTGTATATATATATATCGACCATACAATACCGGTTGCAACACGACATCAAGGGACAGCACGCAGGTAAGTAAATCATAAATTTTCTATATTTGATAGAAGACACAAAAACCGACATTTCGGTCCGCCAGGTGGACTTTTCTCAAGGTGGTGCACCACCTTGAGAAAGGTCCCACTGGGGGACCGAAACGTCGTTTTTTGTGTCTTCTATCAAATATAGAAAATTTATGATTTACTTACCTGCGTGCTGTCCCTTGATGTCGTGTTGCAACCGGTATCGTATGGTCTGTTATTGCTTTATGGGATAAGCACCAAAACGTATTTACTTGTGTAGCCCTGGTCTCCAGCGGCTCCTAGAGACCTCCTTCCTTTGGGACAGCGCGGTCGCGGGTGCCGCCGGAGCCAGCGACGGACCCGCCGGCTGCTTCCAAAGGTGGGGGCCGCAGCAGGGAGCAGTGAGAGCCTTAGGAGGTTCGGCGGCGCACCTGGCTAGCGGGGGCCGCCATTGCAAATACTCGCGCATGCGCAGTGATCGCGCATGCGCAGTAAGCTCACAGGAGCCAGGGAAACGTCGCGCGAGTGCGGGAACAGCCAGGGAAAGGTTGCGGCGGCCATTAGGGGTCCGCGCATGCACAGGGAAAGCACGCACGCGGCCCCAATGTGTTTGCAGCCTCCACGGGACTACAACTCCCATGAGGCTTAGGGCCAAGCACACCAGGTTCCTCATAGTGGCCAATACGGGCCAAGGATTCCCTGCACTGAGAGGTAAAGATACATTTCGCACGCTGAGAACGGCAGTTGGTGCTGGGAGCAGGAAGGGGAAGGAAGGGTGTAGGGAGCAAGTTAAGCTCCTGCACCAGGTAAGGTTTCCCCAGGTCCCAGATAGGCCCCAACTCCCCACCAGGTTAGTGGGTAAGTGATAAGGGACGGCCCCAAGTTAGGGGCCCTGCCCTTAGGTTCGTGGTGTGCACTCTTGTCAGGTCACAGCGGTCAGTGCTGTGAGGGCTGATAAGCGGGCACCGTGTAAGGTTGCAGTGCGTTGCTGCAGGGGTTGGAAGGGTTAGGTAGGAGTGAGGCAGAGGGGACTCGGGTGGTACGAGAGAGGTAGTGTGGGTGCTGGGGGTCAGGGACCCACCTGCATAGGATAGGCTACCCCGTAGGCCCCTAGGAGTTTTCCCCATAAGCCATTCAAGGTTGCTGTGCTGTAGGGACGGCCTATAGTACAGCGAGCATCACCGTAGTTCATAGAGTCAGTTAGGGACTCAGCAGACGCTGCGCATCCGTTCAGAAGGTTGGGCGCAGATCTTCGTTGTGGCTGCAGAGGCCATCCTGGTGGGATCGCCCCGGACGGTGGATCCTGGATGTCGTGAAGGAACTCGTCTGATCCTTTGTGAAGCCCGTTGCATGCCCGAGCATTGGAGGGCTCGGCAGGTAACCCCCTTATCTACAAGTGCACCAACAATCCTATTAGCCATCAGGGACTGCGCAGTCACACATATCCTCTCTTTGTAAGAGTGCGGGACATTGTGTGGGGATTATTGGACACGGGGTGGGATCACCCGGTGTAGGGGGGAGCATCCTGCGAGACGCAATAGTCAGTGTCTCCTCTAGAGAGGGACACCCGTTATTCTGTTGATGCTATATGGTTCCTATGTTCACCAGTAAAGGTGTTGGTTATTATACATACAGTGTATGTGGTTATTTGCATGTGTCCTGCGAGGAACTATTCCCGCTCTGCTGGGAACCATCGCAGGTGGAGGCGCTGCACCGAGTGTAAGTACATACCCCAGGTTCCCCGTGGCGGAAGCTCAGCTCTCCTGGTTGCCAAACAGGTACCGCACCACACTGAGAAGTAGTCAGATACACCTACCCACCCCAATCTCACTTAGGGGGGGGGGGGAAAGAGGGCTATACTTGCAAATGGTGTGCCGGCTGTGCACTCGATTTATATATATACAGTGTTCGACAAACCTATACATTTGCTCGCCCCGGGCGAGTGGATTTAACATCGTAGCGAGCTCCTATTGGCCCAAGCAGCACACATCTGGTACTAGGTGGTGAGTAGATTTTTTTTGTGTGGCGAGTAGATTTTTTGGTGATTTGTCGAGCACTTTATATATATATATATATATATATATATATATATATATATATATGCAAATATAACTGTATGCTCATCTGCATGTCTTAGGCAGGTCTGCAACCCCGCCTTTCCCCATTATCACCCAGCATACAGCACTTCCACTGCAGCAAGGGATTCTGGGAAATGACATGCAAATGAGCACACAGTGTCACTTTTTGCCTCAATAACCATTTTTAACATGGTTCCCTATAGGCTTAAGCTTGCTGCATGGTCACAGCTTTGAGCACAGCCAGGGTTAAGGTGCATACCCAGAAAACCACCCACAGACAGCCGTTTCGACCTTGATGGGTCTCATCAGTGTGGGGTTGATTTTACTGGGAATGCAAGAGAGGCTATGGGATAGGCTAAACCATAATACTGAGTTAAGTTATGGTGAGTAAAAAAAGTGACAAAAACCCTCCACAGGAAAGCAAATATGCAAATATAACTGTATGCTCATCTGCATGTCTTAGGCAGGTCTGCAACCCCGCCTTTCCCCATTATCACCCAGCATACAGCTCTTCCACTGCAGCAAGGGATTCTGGGAAATGACATGCAAATGAGCACACAGTGTCACTTTTTGCCTCAATAACCATTTTTAACATGGTTCCCTATAGGCTTAAGCTTGCTGCATGGTCACAGCTTTGAGCACAGCCAGGGTTAAGGTGCATACCCAGAAAACCACCCATAGACAGCCGTTTTGACCTTGATGGGTCTCATCAGTGTGGGGTTGATTTTACTGGGAATGCAAGAGAGGCTATGGGATAGGCTAAACCATAATACTGAGTTAAGTTATGGTGTATATATATATATATATATATATATATATATATATATATATATATATATATATAAATGTGGTGGGTTTTGGGGTTTTGAGCTTGCTGAGATTGTGTGTTTATTAATTTTAATTTTCATCTGGTATCAGTTGTTTGGAGGTTAGTGGCCCCTCATCCCAGGGTTTAAGCTCATGGGAACTTGCATGCAGTTTGATTGCGACAAATCTATTACAGAGTGCTTTTCCTGGTATTGTACAGGTTAATAAGAGCTTTAATCAGACTTAGAACTATGCAACTAATTTGGACAGATTTATTATAAATCATTCTTCCTGGTAATGTACAGGTTATTAAGAATTTATATTAGTGTTAGGACCCATGAGACGTGGTCTGCCTTGGAGGGGCTCATGGGCCTACGACACTTTGGCTAAAGAGTTAAACTTAAAGACCATTTTATTCAAAAGATATCTATATAAATATATATATTTAACGGGTGTATCCCTCTGGCCGACCCACCCAATCTCCTATTGGCCCGTGTAGTCTAACCAGTCCCCCATTACAAGGCGTGTGTGGTGGTGCACCTGCAAGTAACAGGACTCTTGAGTCTCCCGCTTGGTGTTATTAGGGGATGTCATCAGGACAGGTAGCTGAGGTAGTGGGTGCGAGTCCAACTTATATCATGTGCAGCGCCTCCACCTCATCAGGATCTGTGCTTCCGCAGGGAGATGGTCCTGGTGAGGAACTCCTTCTTGGTGCCACCCACTGTTGAGTAATCTCACACTCACACAGTGGGGTTCTTTTTCTCAAGGACATCTTTATTGAATACAGGGATGTAGCAGACTGCCCCATGCAGCTGCCGGCTCTAGCCGCACATCTCTCCGTGCTGTCCCTTTGCCAAGTACGCCCTCCCGTATTGAAGTGGGATTCCCTTTCTCCTAGGGAGATCACCGCTGTGCCAGGTCCCTGGACACAGTATGGCGTAGACAACACTTAATTGATCACTCTGCTACCGCTAGTTACTGCACTAGGGTCACAAAAGTGATTCTCCAATCTCTGTACCTTCTGGTTACTATTTCTCCACCAACAACAACACTAACTGTCAGTGTTGTGCCCTTTATACCTCAGGGGGCAGGCGCATCTCTGAGGTCACTATCCAGGGACTCAGAGCATACAGCCACTCCCTTCCTTACACAGGGCACCACACTAGGGTGTGAGGGAAAACCTCCATAACTACTGTTGGCAGGCCTGTATTTACCAGGACTTACTGCCAACAGGGAAGATGTATGCAGTCATTATTATGCATGGCTACATACTCCCCCTGGTTGATACCCACCGTCCCGGCTGGGACCTAAATTTGGTGTACCTTGCGCCAGGAAACACTGCAACAGAACACACAAATAACATAGCAAACATCATCACATGAACATAATAATGTAAGCCCAGTACACTCACTGACCAGCAGGGAGCGTTAAAGAAAACAACAGACCACTCTATTGGATACTCAATAATAATGCCGAGGATCGGGCTTCTTCACCTCTCGCCCCGCGGCATCATGTACAGTCACGCTGTATTCTCGGGGTACTCCTCGCTCATTGCAGTATACCACCTTGTGCATATACACACTGCGCCCTATCTTCCAGACCCGCATCAGTTGAGCTACCCTCTGCTCGGCCTGTATCCCTTTAATGGCTCCCCCTCTCTCTACGATATAATACTGTATATCATTCTTAAGCCATCTTTCCCTATTCTCCTCTATCTCTCTCATTAGAGGTTCAGGGACATATGGATAATCAAGCCCATGGGACTTCCTATATTTGGCCGTAATTGCCCTTTCAGCTCGGCAAGCCCTGGTCAAGCTGCTTTGACCAGCCGCCCCGGGCAACACCCATGATAGGGGCTCATCGTTCTCTACCGGGTCATCTAACCCCGCGGACCCCTTAGGGATAATAAGACCTGCCTGGATTCGGTCCCACCTTACTCGTAGAGCCCTATGGTATGACTCGTCGTCAAAGTCACCGGCAGCCCACCAGTGATCAACCACCCCCTCCCTCTCTAAAATAAAGCGGGTGCGGTCGAACCATGATACATACCCCTCGTACAATGGGGCCCACCACCTAGTCTCCTTCCGTTCCTCGGAGCTAGGATCTATACTCTCTTCTATGGACTCCTCATCAGGCCCACCAGAAGACACCCCAGACGTACCCTCAGATCTCGCATTAACTCCTTTATACTGAGAGGTGTTTCGTACTGTGATACTAAGCCCACTAGGGCAATCACTGGACACCGACACTTGTCGGGACATGCTCCCTCCTCCCTCCGACCCATCATCCGACGTACCCAAGTCCAGGCTTCCAGTCCGATCATCGGAAGGACCCCGTGACTCCCCGGACAACCCTAAGCTGGAACTGGACCCAAATAAAATAGTGACGGGTACAGGGGCTTTAACTAGGGCCTTGGGGCTAACCTTGGGTGTGGACGGGGTTTGGGGACGGGACCGAACAGTAGGCACTGACAGGGTTTCGACCTGCTCTCCGGCGATACCTGTTTTAACGTCGCCACAAAGTCCATTTTTGTCTTCAACCGTTGGGCTTCTGGGGTTGCAGTTCAAACGTCCGTTCCCCCTGGTAGTAGGGGATCGTTTCCCGCTGCTTGACCGCAGAGGCGGCACCATCTCCCACTCGGGGCCTCCCTGGTCCGCCGGAACCACTTCCGCACACGCACGTGCTGCGACGCCATCTTGGGATGGATCCCCAAGCGGGATCTCTTCCTCCACGAGGACATCCGCCAACGCCCGTCTGCTGCGCGATCCAGTCTGGCTCTGGACTCGCTCTTCCGGATCTTCCACCTCCTGGGTCTGCGACAGGCACGGTGTCTTAGTCCCTCGCAAGGTAGGGGTGGATCGACCTCCGTCCGATCCACTAGTCACCACGGCAGTGGGACTCCGGCGATCGGGCGGTCTCGGTACTGGAGACACTCGACTCCGTGTCTCCACACCACGAGGAATTGCGTCCCTCCATGGCGTACCACTGGTATAATAGTCCCGTTTTGGAACGGCCTTACTTGCCAGCCTTGCACACTCCTCGTCTGAGGATTCCAGTTTACAGTTCGGCCGAGGCATCCCAGTAGGAGACCGGCGATGGGCTCCTCGGTGATCACCTCTCCGATGACTAAGTTTCTCCGTCGGAAGCACCAGTGCTGATTCCGACTCCGCGGGACTGGCACTCTTGTTCCAGAGAGCTCCCGGCTGTTCTTCTATTGGCATCGGGACATTTCCGGCCACTCCCACAGCTTGCACCGGTACGAATGTGGTCATTGGCCACATGTACTGCAGTCCGCAGTGGGGGCATCGGGCCTCGCTGCCCACGGCTCGCCCGGCAGTCTGCACTGCAGGCAAAGACACGCCACAGTCTCCACACCCTCCACCCGTATCACCAGGAAGCCTCCTGGAGCCAAATAAGGGTGAGTGGAAATCACAGGACCTTGGTCCACTTTGTCAGCAGCTTCAGCCATCTTTACCAGTGGAGGCACTCGTCTCAGAGGTCTATACTGGTCAATGGCTCTTCGCAACTGCAAGGCATGGGCTGATGTAGCAACCCTTCCTCCCATTTTCTCTGTCGACATCCGGTGGAACCGCAAACCACTCCCCCTGGTTGAAACTAGGGGGAGGTCTCGTAGACTTGTAGGCTGACCCAGCACAGGTGCGGAGTGAGTCATAGTCCATGAGGGCGCGGCTCCAGCTTTCGCGCCAAACTTCCCCTCGGGGTGGAGTTTTCTTGTTGGCGCCAATCCTGGCCAACATTTAGCAGACTGCAAAGTTGCAAGACTTTCCGCAGCATGCCCACGCGGTGTCCCGGGAACGCGGGAACCGCCATCTTGGTAAGCATTGTCTTTTCTTTCATTTAAGGCAGCGTCTGGCTGTTTGTTAATTGGGGTATAACAAAGTCCATTTCGTTCCTCCCATCTCGCAAGACTGTCGTCCTCTCTATTCTCGGGGGTATCTTCCCGAGAACATAGGCAGGACAAACATGGCGCAGCCACGGCTTTCACGCCATTCCACAACAAGCCCACAAAAGTCTCTTCTGTAGCCTGTTCTTCACCCACGCACAGTTCATATGCGTGTTCTTCCTCTGACCGCAATCCTGGGCCTTCTGCTCTGTGCAGATCCTCCATTTTTGTGGCTCTCTCTCTCCGCCGTCCTGGACCTTCTGCTCTGTGCAGATCCTCCATTCCGACAGATCGCTCGTGATCGTTGAACACGGGGGTTTTGTACATGGAGCTCCGCTCTGCGGGGCAGCTACCACATCTGTACAATAAACATGCCTTGTGCACCACCTTGTGTACCTAACGTATATCCGACTCGTGTTTGCACTACCTCAGGCTAGGCTCACTCTTTCTGTGTCTACTGTAACACGTTCCTCCAGTCTGTGCTCCTTGGTAAGTGATCTGGAATGGAGACTAGAGTACTCTGGCTCTTCCATGCAGTACTTTGGGCGTCGACCTACTTTTGGCTAGCCTAGTGCGGACCCGTCCAGAATTCCTGCTCTCAGTTACCAGTTTACCCCTTAGGCGTCCCCCGCTAGCGCTACCTCAAGGCGACTAGGACAGCAATAGCCCCCTGCTGCAGACTCACTAACCCCCAACGGATCCCAAGGCGTCTTTGCGGCATGCAGCTCCAGCATCTCCCTGACTACCCCTGGTTCCGTCCCACGCAGCACAAAGTGGCAGCAGACACTCTCCCTGTTTCCTAATGTGTGCCTAGCAAAAGCCTGTCCTGTTAACAGGTATCTCAGCAGCGCCTCCAATTGTAACGGGTGTATCCCTCTGGCCGACCCACCCAATCTCATATTGGCCCGTGTAGTCTAACCAGTCCCCCATTACAAGGCGTGTGTGGTGGTGCACCTGCAAGTAACAGGACTCTTGAGTCTCCCGCTTGGTGTTATTAGGGGATGTCATCAGGACAGGTAGCTGAGGTAGTGGGTGCGAGTCCAACTTACATCATGTGCAGCGCCTCCACCTCATCAGGATCTGTGCTTCCGCAGGGAGATGGTCCTGGTAAGGAACTCCTTCTTGGTGCCACCCACTGTTGAGTAATCTCACACTCACACAGTGGGGTTCTTTTTCTCAAGGACATCTTTATTGAATACAGGGATGTAGCAGACTGCCCCATGCAGCTGCCGGCTCTAGCCGCACATCTCTCCGTGCTGTCCCTTTGCCAGGTACGCCCTCCCGTATTGAAGTGGGATTCCCTTTCTCCTAGGGGGCAGGCGCATCTCTGAGGTCACTATCCAGGGACTCAGAGCATACAGCCACTCCCTTCCTTACACAGGGCACCACACTAGGGTGTGAGGGAAAACCTCCATAACTACTGTTGGCAGGCCTGTATTTACCAGGACTTACTGCCAACAGGGAAGATGTATGCAGTCATTATTATGCATGGCTACATATATATGGGCACTGTACCGTGTATTTGTGTCAATGGATGTAGCACTGGGATCTGTCTGTGTTTCATGTTTTGTCTCTGATTTTAAATATATATTGCCATGCTCAGCAGCACTCCTCTTTGACACTTATATGCATATATATATACGTTGTGGTTATTTTGGGGGTTCAATATGAGCTTACAGGGGTTCTGTATGTTTTACTGGTTCTCAAAGAAAGACAATTGGGACCGGTTTTCAATTTTTATTCATGTATATTTGCTGTATCACTGTATATTGTTTCTAGCGCCAGGGATTGGCTTCTTTTTATCATGAGAGAATATAAACTCATATGTTTTCTATTCAAATTGTTACCTATTTATATGTCTATCAGATAACATTACATCTGAACCCTATATTACGATCATTAAATTGAACAAGGTACTATGCAAGGAAATGTTTAAGTTCCCAATCAACATTAATTCCTCCTGCGACTAAAGTATCTAAGGTGAAAATCCAAAACATCTTTCTTTGATTGAAAGTATTCTGGCGATCGACTTTTCTGATAGGAAGGGGAATATGTTCTATTCCACTAAAGGAATTGATATTGCCAAGAGGTACTGGAAAACTTATGTCCATCTTTTTTATGGATCTCAGGTGTTCATTATAGGCATTCTTAATGGTCTGATCGTTCTCCCTATATAGCTCTTACCACATCCCCATCTGAGTGGACTGACTGCAAAATTTGTGTTGCATGTGATGAATGTCTTAACTCTATATGTATTATTAGTTTTTTTGGATGTGTAACAGTGTTTCACCCACCCGATGGGAGATTCTGCCATTACAGCATGTGTGGTGCATGCTATCTGTTGGTAAGCAGGAGGGCTGAGTCGTCCGCCGATGTTTGTGTGGACACAGGACAAGCTTCTGGGGTACATACCTGACATAGATTTCTAGTGGTACAGCGCCTCCATCTGCCGCAGGCTCCAGATGTATGGAGACGATCTCCTATGGTAGAAAGCAATCCCCTCTCATTCCCCAGAAAGATCACACACCAGGCAGGAGGTATAATAACTGGAACGGTTTATTCTGTTCAGCTCAATGCAGTCACAGCAGGCCTCTGCCCTATGCAGTCTCTGGCATTATATCCAGCTGTAGGATGGTCCATGGACCAGCACTACGGATCAAGGGCCCCCCGTAGCAGTCTTTGCTCTTCCCTGATCCTCTATAAGGATCAATGGAAAGGTGCACACTCACTCTCCCCTAAGGTGAAGAGGAACAGGGAAGGCCAGTATTCAGGCAACCTGTGTGTAACCTGCCTCTCAAGTGGGGAGAGGCACTGACTAAATTTGGGCTGCAATCCCCTTATGTACAGCCAGGAGGAGGGCACCAGGTTGGACCAAGGATTGGGTGAACCCAGGCCTATCTCCACCTCCTCCCCTGTCACTCAAGGGCACTGCTGGGAGTGGGGAAACCCCATGATAAGTACTGGCAGGCCTGCTGTTACCAGGGCTTACTGCCAGTGAGGGCACACTGGTAGCCAGTCCTGGCTACACTCTCCCTCTGGTGGAAACTCCCATATCCTCACTGGGACCGAAATTTCCGGGTACCATCCTTCAGATGCATATCCTAAACAGAACAGGAGAATCAATAACAACAGTATAAGAATCACAATGTAAACTATACATACTTTTCTCTATTACAGTGCATATAACTTTGATTACATCACAGCATTCCATGAAAAACCCAGTTCCCTCCCAACATGGAGAACCTAATTACTCAGTAGTAATGCTCCGGCTCTGGTTTGCTGACAAGTGCCCCAGTACAATCAGGCACAGTTATAGAAAATACCCTCTTAGGGTAGTCTTTCCAAAACATACTCCACCTTATCTAAGGCTTGTTCATAGCGATACTCCATGTAACACACCAAGCACCCACACCCAGGTATTACTCTAGGTATAGAGACCACCCGTCCGGGAGAGTCATACCCTGAAGACTCATCTGAGGATATTCCCGAAATATCATTCTCCTCCCAATCACTCTCCCAATTTTTCATTCTGATGCCCCAAACAGGGACCCTGCAAGGAATGTCTTCCCTAAACCTGAAGGCCCCAATAGAGGACCCCCCTAGTTCCCCATCCTCATCAGAACTATTCTCAAACTCAATCTCCCTACCCCCTGGTTGCTCAACATAAAGTGCTGATCGCAGACGATTTTGAGCCCACCTAGCAGAGCTCCGGGACTCAGGGGGTGAAGAAAGGGCAGTACGGAGAGTACTAGCCCCAGGAGTTAGGACTTAAAGTCTCGGTCAGAGTTCTTGGTGTGACGCCCACCTTGACTAGATGCCAGTGCAATACTGACTATGTGAGGCTCTACGCGTTTGGTTTTGGCTTGTGGCTCAGTAAAGGGTCAGGGCACGCGGCCAAGTGTTCTGGGTTAAGTGTCCTAGTGCTCACCACAGCTGCAGCCTGCTTGCTTTCCTTGCGTGCTCACATAGAGTCAATAAAACATCCCACTCCAGGGCTGGTGGAAGTGGTACTCACTGAAACGGGAATCGGACGCTCTTCGTCCGCCCCGGTGGTCGCCTCTCTGTTGAATGTCAGCTGATCTCGCGTGATCCGGATAGGGATCAACCCCTCGCACCAGAAGTGCATGGACATCCGGTCTTTGGCTGGGCCTGTCATCGTCGTCGTCCTCCGCGTAAGGATCGCCATCTTATGGCACCCCTTAAATGGAAGTCTCCATCGGTTCCTGCTTGGGGTAAGTAGGCGGACTCTCACCGCTCCGCTGACTTGCTGGAACCCTAGGACTCTCTGATCAGGATGCTGGTTCGCCGAACAGGCTGCTGGGAACTGCCATGAATGGGACGCTCTTCCTCCCTCAAGTCACACCGTCGCTGTCGTCAGGACCAGACTGCACCTTGCTCACAGTCCCCGGTACCGTTGTCATCCGTAGCCTGGTCTGCAGGGGTACACGCCAGTGGGCGAAGCATCACAGACATCCGACCACCACTCTGGCTGAATGAAAGTGGGAACACTTCAGATGGCACTCGCATTGGTTCCAGCTCCCTGACCATCTCTGGTTCCTCTGTGGAGACCGTGCCCGGAGCTGCACTGGAACATTCTTCACTCATCGAGGTACACAGACCCCCTCGACCCTCCTTTGGGGCACACGAGCCAGGTCGCCCCTCCACCGTTGAAGTGTTTGGCATAACAGCACCAGCCGCCCAGTCACACAGGGCACTTCAAGAATCGTGTCTCATCAACCTGCACTACCACGAGTCCTCCTGGCAGATGGTAATAAGCAAAATCACAGTTCACCATCGCGGGCGTGGATAAAGTGCGTGGCGTTAGGAGGATGGGTAAGGTTACTCCTCTGTCTTTGCTGACTCCGAAGAACTGAAGGTGAGGTTGGCCACATCCGGCTCCTCCCTTGCCTAAAGCAGTCGTTCGGTATTGGCTGTCACAATTTCCCCTCCCTCCGGTGGAGATTAGAGGAGGAACGTACAGGGGCAGTGTGACAGGGTAAATAAAAGCCACCAGTTATATGCCTGGAAAACGTATGTCTAGTCTGCAGTGCAGCACTGACTAGGTTAAACTTCAGCTGGGAACCTCAGGACAATTAGTTGGATCCCAGCTGCCTAATCAAGGTGTATTAAAACCCAGGTTGTAGACAAATGGAGTTTGCTGTTGATGAGAGAGGAGTAAGCTGCTAAAGTGATTCCTGAAAACAAGGTCTGAGTAGCAAAGTAGTGAAACTGTGAACTGTCTGTCCCCTGCATAGAAAAATGGTAGCTGATTATATATAAACTGTCTGCTAAAGAGAAACTGTTTTGTTCAGTTTGCTGAAGGAAAAGCCATTTTCGTTTGTTGCTGAAAAAGAGCTATTTTTGTTTTGTGTGCTGTATGTTTTTCAAGGCAAAATAAAACAGCCTTGTCAAGAAACCCACGTGTGTAGTTGCATGTACCCTGCAACATATGGTGTCAAGAAGTGAGATTTGATTTTTTTTCAAAAGGCTCCTGCAGTTAAAGGGCCACACACACACACAAGAATGGAAGAAATGTTGAAAGCGTTTCTGTGCGAGCAGGCCCGGCTGCAAGCGGAGAGAGATGAAAGACTACAGACAGCACAGGATGAGCGGATTGCCAAGCTGCTGACCCAATTCCAAGGGTCTGCCGGTGCAGAACTGGCCAGCAGACCCCCGATACTCCTGAGGAAAATGGCTCCGAATGAGGATCCAGAGGCTTTTTTACTAACATTTGAAAGAGTCGCCGAAGCTCAGGGCTGGGCTGCAGATCGCTGGGCAACTGCTTTGGCCTGCTCCTCATAGGTGAAGCCCAGGCCTCATATCAGGGCCTCCCTACAGATCAGGCAATGGACTACCACCAAGTAAAAGCCGCCATACTGGATTGCTTAGGTCTGACCCCAGTGACCTACCGGCAGCAGTTCCGGAACATGAAGTACACCACTAAGATGAGACCCCGGGTCCTCGCTCAGCGATTATTGGACTTGTGCACGCGCTGAATATCGAAGAGTGCACTAAGGAGGCAATTCTTGAGCAGGTGGTTTTGGAACAATTTCTACAAGTAATACCCCCTCCCGCATGCTCGTGGGTAAAACGCCACGCTGCTGAAACCCTAGCTTTGGCGGTCCGACTCGTGGAGAACTTCCTTGGGGCTGAGCAGCAGGAGAGTGTCCTGGACCAGACTGCACCGGCACTTGCGGACGCCCAAAGAGGGAGGTCGGATCAACGGGGAACCTACGACCCGTCACGGAACCGCCAAGTCCAAAGGAAGGAGCAGTCGTTCCAGCAAGGACGGAGTCCAAATGCTGGTCCCCGCAGGGACCCTCATCTCCTTCCGGATGTCGGTTCGTCGCAAAGTGAGAGGAACTTCCGAGGACGTCGCCCACAGGACCCACCAGAGACCTGGTCTCCAGTAACCGGTCCAGCGGAGCGCTATCCACAGCCCCCTCCTGCGAGGGAACCCTCTCCATGTTCTGCCTGCGGAGAACAAGGCCACCGGTATGTGGACTGTCCACTGATGGATTGTTCATTCAGCAGAACCGTCACCTCGGCTTTTTCTGGGGAAAATTACAAGCCCTGGCTACTTCCAGCCCTAATTGGGGGAAAAACCGTCCAGGCCCTTGTAGATTCGGGCTCTGGGAAAACTCTGGTCCTCCGGGAACTGTTATCGCTCAACGTGTGTTCTTTTGACTCCCCATGGAGCATAGAATGTATACACGGCGATGTAAAACCTTATCCGACGGCCAAAATCCGGCTACAGGTAAAAGGTCAGGAGGCTTACCTCAAAGTAGGAGTCGCTCCTTGGCTACCTGCGCCTGTTGTGCTCGGTCGGGACTGGCCTTTCTTTGCGGACCTAATGGCCCCAGTCTTTCACGAGGAACCTCCTTCTGGGGCTCAGGAGAACCCTGGCAAACTGTTCCCCTTCTCGGCAGACCTTTTTCCCAGTAGACACCGGGTTCAAAAGACTCGGAAGCAAAGACGCTTGGACAAACAGGACTGGTTGCAGAAATCTGGGTCTCAAGGTGACCATTCTAGTAGTCAGAGGTCACAAGTGATGGCTGGGGATGGCCAAAGGGAGGGGGATATGGGCCCTGGGGATTTACCAGACCTGTACCTCCCTGACTTTCGCCAGAAGCAAAGGGAAGACCCAGTCCTTGCGAGACAGTATGACAAGGTGGTGAAAATTGATGAACAGATTTTAGATGCACAGGGGGTGATAGTATTCCCCCATTTTGAGCTATCAAAGGATATCCTATATAGGGTAAATAGGCAGACACAAACAGGGGAGGTCACCAGACAGATATTGGTTCCCAAGGCGTTTGTTAAATCTGTGTTCACTCTAGCCCATACTGACCCTTGGGGGGGTCACCTGGGCAGGGATAAAACATTGGACCATATTTCATCCCGATTCTATTGGCCAGGGATGCATAGTGATATTGCTAAGCTATGTGCAGCATGTCTGGAGTGCCAGCTAACTAGTCCAAAAGGACAAAAACCAGCCCCTTTGGTTCCTCTACCCTTGGTGTCAGTTCCCTTTGAGAGGATTGGGGTAGACTTGGTAGGACCTCTAGAACCTTCTACGAAAGGACACAGGTTTATCCTTGTAATAGTGGACTATGCAACAAGGTATCCTGAGGCGTTCCCCCTGAGAACAGCAACGGCGAAGCAAGTAGCCAACAAGTTGTTGGAACTGTTCTCACGGGTTGGACTTCCCCAGGTTATGTTGACAGACCAAGGTACAAATTTCATGGCATAACTGATGCAGGATGTCTTAAAGTTACTAGAGGTCAAGTCTGTTCGGACATCGGTCTACCATCCACAGACTGACGGATTGGTGGAAAGATTTAACCGAACTCTAAAAGGGATGCTGAGGAAATTTGTAGACTCAGAAAAGAGAGCCTGGGATGAACTTCTCCCTTTTCTGCTGTTTGCAGTGCGGGAAGTTCCCCAGGCCTCCACGGGATTCTCTCCATTTGAATTGCTCTATGGCCGCCAACCGCGGGGTATCCTAGACCTCCTAAAGGAGTCCTGGGAGGAACAGCAGTCCCCTTCTAAGAATACCCTGCAATATGTACTAGACCTTAGGAAGCGCCTAGATGTGGTCGGCCATTTTGCCAGGGAGAATCTTAGATCAGCCCAGGACAGTCAGGAGAGACATTACAATCAGAATGCTCACATGAGAGTGTTTCACCCAGGAGACCAGGTGATGTTATTGTTACCCAGTTGCGAGAGTAAACTCCTGGCCAAATGGCAGGGCCCATTCGAAGTACTCCGCCGTACGGGTGATGTGGATTACGAGATCGCTCAACCAGGGTCCAGGAAGGGTAAACAAATTTATCATGTGAACTTGCAGAAACCCTGGAAGATGCAGCGGTCTCTATTCATCCACCCGGTGGAGGAGGAAATGGACTTGGGTCCTCAGCCTCCACGGGAGAACATCGTGAGTGACGATAAAATCCCAATGGGTAAACAGTTGTCCTCTGAACAAAAATGGGACTTGTTAGCAATAATTACCCAATTCCAGGATGTTTTTTCTGACTTACCAGGACAAACTAACTTAATTTCCCATGCAATCGAGACAGCACCTGGGGTAAAAGTACGTTCCCGTCCTTATAGGTTGCCTGAAAGTAGTAGGGCTCTGGTAGAGAAGGAGGTACAAGAAATGTTACACTTAGGAGTGATTGAGGAATCATGCAGTGAGTGGTGTAGTCCACTAGTTATGGTCCCTAAACCCGATGGGAAGGTAAGATTTTGTGTGGACCTCCGAAAGGTCAATGCGGTATCCAAGTTTGACGCATATCCGATGCCAAGGGTGGACGAATTAATTGACGCCCTTGGTAACGCAGAATATATATCCACGTTGGACTTGACAAAAGGATACTGGCAAATACCCTTAGAGGAAAAGTCCAAATGCAAAATAGCCTTTGCCACTCCCATGGGTTTATACCAGTTTGTGACAATGCTATTTGGACTGCATGGAGCCCCAGCCACATTTCAGAGACTCATGGATAAGGTACTGAGGCCCCATAGGACTTATGTCGCAGTCTACCTAGATGACATTGTCATTTATAGTAAACACTGGCGGGCCCATCTAAATGGGCTAAAAGCGGTCCTCAAATCTCTAAGAGAGGCAGGGCTCACAGCCAACCCTAAGAAATGTGCCTTGGGTAAAGCGGAAACCAAATATTTAGGGTATGCAGTGGGAGGTGGAAAAGTAAGGCCACTAGCCGACAAGGTAGCTGCCCTGAAAGAAGTTCCGACCCCCCAAACAAAAACGCAGGTACGCTCTCTGCTAGGTTTAGCAGGGTACTACCGGTGGTTCATCCCCAACTATTCGGAAGTGGCAGCCCCTTTAACGGACCTCACAAAAAAGTGTGCCCTACACAAGTGGTGTGGTCAAGGGATTGTCAGAGAGCCTTTGAGGACATAAAAAGGTGTCTATCAGAGGGTCCCATCCTTAGAAGCCCAGACTTCAACAGCCCTTTTATAGTGCAAACAGATGCATCAGAGATAGGGCTAGGGGCAGTGTTGTCACAACAGTTTGAGGGAGTTGAACATCCTATCCTTTTCCTGAGTAGGAAATTGTTCCCAAGGGAAAAAAATTACTCAGTGATTTGAGAAAGAGTGCCTCGCAGTAAAGTGGGCAATCGAGGCTTTGAGGCATTACCTGGCAGGAGTCCATTTTACTTTGGTGACAGATCATGCTCCACTGAAATGGTTAAATAGCATGAAGGATTCCAATGCTAGATTGACTAGGTGGTATATGGCCCTCCAACCCTTCTCATTTGAGATTCAGCATAGGCTGGGAAAAGAGAACGCAAATGCTGACTTCTTTTCTAGAGAAGGGGTGGATGGTCGGGCTTCAGCCGTGCGTAGCCCCAGCCACACACTAACAGGGGAGGAATGTGACAGGGTAAATAAAAGCCACCAGTTATATGCCTGGAAAACGTATGTCTAGTCTGCAGTGCAGCACTGACTAGGTTAAACTT
Organism: Ascaphus truei; assembly: GCF_040206685.1. Classification (NCBI taxonomy): domain Eukaryota; kingdom Metazoa; phylum Chordata; class Amphibia; order Anura; family Ascaphidae; genus Ascaphus; species Ascaphus truei. Next base: position 231,527,292 of record NC_134485.1, on the reverse strand, counting down.
CAGCTGGGAACCTCAGGACAATTAGTTGGATCCCAGCTGCCTAATCAAGGTGTATTAAAACCCAGGTTGTAGACAAATGGAGTTTGCTGTTGATGAGAGAGGAGTAAGCTGCTAAAGTGATTCCTGAAAACAAGGTCTGAGTAGCAAAGTAGTGAAACTGTGAACTGTCTGTCCCCTGCATAGAAAAATGGTAGCTGATTATATATAAACTGTCTGCTAAAGAGAAACTGTTTTGTTCAGTTTGCTGAAGGAAAAGCCATTTTCATTTGTTGCTGAAAAAGAGCTATTTTTGTTTTGTGTGCTGTATGTTTTTCAAGGCAAAATAAAACAGCCTTGTCAAGAAACCCACGTGTGTAGTTGCATGTACCCTGCAACAGGCAGGATGTGACTTGGGATCCTATCTGAGCCAGTCACTTTACTGGGGTCCCAGCTTTCGCGCCATAGGCTGACACGAAGCCCAGGAAATAGGGTGCACTCATCAGAACATTGTTCAGCAACCGCGATTGATGCAACCTCATGGATATCGTCGGGACACATGACTCCATTTCGGAACAAACAACAGTAAGCTTCAATAACAGGTCTAACTTGTTCAGTTATCACAGGCACCAGTGCTTCAACGTGCTTGCTCCATTCAGTTTTCTCTGAGCCCTTTAGGGTGCCTAGCATGTCTAATAGTGTTCGGTTGAACCTCTCCAGCAGAGCGTCTCCCTGATAATGATATGGAGTTCTAGACTTCTGGATATTGAGCAAGGTGAGAAGCTCCTTTATAAGTTGCTCTCGAAGTCCCTTCCCTGATCAGAGTTCATCCGATTCGGCAGACCTGTAACGCGTAGCTCACCACAAACGAGACGCAACTGCAGGGCTGAGGTAGGAATTGGTATAGAACGCCGACCACAACCGTGAGGCCGGGTCTAGAGTGTAGGATAGTCTTGCAGGCCAGATCAGGGTAATAGAAGACAGCGTAAACGTGATACTTTCCGGGTCTAGGAGTGTAGAGTAGCGGATAATTGGGGTACGTAGCCAGAGTCGGGATTGGAGAGAGTAGACTGGTCGTAGAGCCAAAGCCAGGTTCAGTTTAGGAGAGAGCAATGTCGTTGTAATTCAATGCCCGGGTCAGTGCAGGACAGATTAGAGTCGTCATATCCAATCCAGGGTCAGCGTAGTAGAAAATCACAAGGTACGTTCCAGGCAGGGTCAGGCAGCAAGATAAGGTAGACAGGTTCACGGTAGTGAGGTTCAGCATCACACAAACTGGAGTTATGCTTGGCAAGGTAAGGGAGAGTAGAGAGTGTATTTAATGGACATCCCACCAATGGGAGGCAACCAGGAAGTAGGGCTGCGGTTCCGGATAGGCTGCTGGATCGTGCAGGTGCATCCTATTGCACAGCCAATTGCGACCGTATCAGAGTGTGCGTGCGCACACAACGTTGGCGACCCGGTCGCGCGCTGTCATTGCGCGCCATGACACCCGCGTCAGTGTGGGGGCGGGACCCTCGGGAACAGAAGCGGAGCACAGCTGCGCCATGTAGTCCAGACGTCAGGGCGGGGGCAGGACCGAGGGGCGGAGACCGCAGACCGACGGGGAGACCGCGCACGCGCCGAGATACTAGAGTATCTAAGGTGAAAATCCAAAACATCTTTCTTTGATTGAGAGTATTCTGGCGATCAACTTTTCTGATAGGAAGGGGAATATGTTCTATTCCACTAAAGGAATTGATATTGCCAAGAGGCACTGGAAAACATATGTCCATCTTTTTTATGGATCTCAGGTGTTCATTATAGGCATTCTTAATGGTCTGATCGTTCTCCCTATATAGCTCTTACCACATCCCCATCTGAGTGGACTGACTGCAAAATTTGTGTTGCATGTGATGAATGTCTTAACTCTATATGTATTATTAGTTTTTTTGGATGTGTAAAAGTGTTTCACCCACCCGATGGGAGATTCTGCCATTACAGCATGTGTGGTGCATGCTATCTGTTGGTAAGCAGGAGGGCTGAGTCGTCCGCCGATGTTTGTGTGGACACAGGACAAGCTTCTGGGGTACATACCTGACATAGATTTCTAGTGGTACAGCGCCTCCATCTGCCGCAGGCTCCAGATGTATGGAGACGATCTCCTATGGTAGAAAGCAATCCCCTCTCATTCCCCAGAAAGATCACACACCAGGCAGGAGGTATAATAACTGGAATGGTTTATTCTGTTCAGCTCAATGCAGTCACAGCAGGCCTCTGCCCTATGCAGTCTCTGGCATTATATCCAGCTGTAGGATGGTCCATGGACCTGCACTACGGGTCAAGGGCCCCCCGCAGCAGTCCTTGCTCTTCCCTGATCCTCTATCAGGATCAAGGGAAAAGTGCACACTCACTCTCCCCTAAGGTGAAGAGGAACAGGGAAGGCCAGTATTCAGGCAACCTGTGTGTAACCTGCCTCTCAAGTGGGGAGAGGCACTGACTAAATTTGGGCTGCAGTCCCTTATGTACAGCCAGGAGGAGGGCACCAGGTCGGACCAAGGATTGGGTGAACCCAGGCCTAGCTCCACCTCCTCCCCTGTCACTCAAGGGCACTGTTGGGAGTGGGGAAACCCCATGATAAGTACTGGTAGGCCTGCTGTTACCAGGGCTTTCTGCCAGTGAGGGCACACTGGTAGCCAGTCCTGGCTACACTCTCCCTCTGGTGGAAACTCCCATATCCTCACTGGGACCGAAATTTCCGGGTACCATCCTTCAGATGCATATCCTAAACAGAACAGGAGAATCAATAACAACAGTATAAGAATCACAATGTAAACTATACATACTTTTCTCTATTACAGTGCATATAACTTTGATTACATCACAGCATTCCATGAAAAACCCAGTTCCCTCCCAACATGGAGAACCTAATTACTCAGTAGTAATGCTCCGGCTCTAGTTTGCTGACAAGTGCCCCAGTACTATCAGGCACAGTTATAGAAAATACCCTCTTAGGGTAGTCTTTCCAAAATATACTCCACCTTATCTAAGGCTTGTTCATAGCGATACTCCATGTAACACACCAAGCACCCACACCCAGGTATTACTCTAGGTATAGAGACCACCCGTCCGGGAGAGTCATACCCTGAAGACTCATCTGAGGATATTCCCGAAATATCATTCTCCTCCCAATCACTCTCCCAATTTTTCATTCTGATGCCCCAAACAGGGACCCTGCAAGGAATGTCTTCCCTAAACCTGAAAGCCCCAATAGAGGACCCCCCAGTTCCCCATCCTCATCAGAACTATTCTCAAACTCAATCTCCCTACCCCCTGGTTGCTCAACATAAAGTGCTGATCGCAGACAATTTTTAGCCCACCTAGCAGAGCTCCGGGACTCAGGGGGTGAAGAAAGGGCAGTATGGAGAGTACTAGCCCCAGGAGTTAGGACTTAAAGTCTCGGTCAGAGTTCTTGGTGTGACGCCCACCTTGACTAGATGCCAGTGCTATACTGACTATGTGAGGCTCCACGCGTTTGGTTTTGGCTTGTGGCTCAGTAAAGGGTCAGGGCATGCGGCCAAGTGTTCTGGGTTAAGTGTCCTAGTGCTCACCACAGCTACGGCCTGCTTGCTTTCCTTGCGTGCTCGCATAGAGTCAATAAAACATCCCACTCCAGGGCTGGTGGAAGTGGTACTCACTGAAGCGGGAATCGGACGCTCTTCGTCCGCCCCGGTGGTCGCCTCTCTGTTGAATGTCAGCTGATCTTGCGTGATCCGGATAGGGATCAACGCCTCGCACCAGAAGTGCATGGGCATCCGGTCTTTGGATGGGCCTGTCATCGTCGTCGTCCTCCGCATAAGGATCGCCATCTTATGGCACCCCTTAAATTGAAGTCTCCATCGGTTCCTGCTTGGGGTAAGTAGGCGGACTCTCACCGCTCCGCTGACTTGCTGGAACCCTAGGACTCTCTGATCGGGATGCTGGTTCGCCGACCAGGCTGCTGGGAACTGCCACGAATGGGACTCTCTTCCCCCCTCAAGTCACACCGTCGCTGTCGTCAGGACCGGACTGCACCTTGCTCACAGTCCCCGGTACCGCTGTCATCCGTAGCCCGGTCTGCAGGTGTACACGCCAGTGGGCGAAGCATCACAGACATCCGACCACCACTCTGGCTGAATGAAAGCGGGAACACTTCAGATGGCACTCGCATTGGTTCCAGCTCCCTGACCATCTCTGGTTCCTCTGTGGAGACCGTGCCCGGGGTACATTGAGGTACACAGACCCCCTCGACCCTCCTTTGGGGCACACGAGCCAGGTCGCCCCTCCACCGTTGAAGTGTTTGGCATAACAGCACCAACCGCCCAGTCACACAGGGCACTTCAAGATTCGTGTCTCATCAACCTGCACTACCATGAGTCCTCCTGGCAGATGGTAATAAGCAAAGTCACAGTTCACCATCGCGGGCGTGGATAAAGTGTGTGGCGTTAGGAGGATGGGTAAGGTTACTCCTCTGTCTTTGCTGGCTCCGAAGAACTGAAGGTGAGGTTGGCCACATCAGTATTGGCTGTCACAATTTCCCCTCCCTACGGTGGAGATTAGAGGAGGAACGTACAGGGGCAGGATTTGACTTGGGATCCTATCTGAGCCAGTCACTTTACTGGGGTCCCAGCTTTCGCGCCATCGGCTGACCCGAAGCCCGGGAAATAGGGTGCACTCATCAGAACATTGTTCAGCAACCGCGATTGATGCAACCTCATGGATATCGTTGGGACACATGACTCCATTTCGGAACAAACAACAGTAAGCTTCAATAACAGGTCTAGCTTGTTCAATTATCACAGGCTCCTCGGTCTTGGGTGCAATCCCTGTGACTGCAGCCCCAAGCTTGATCATAATGTCCTCACTCGTTGACTCCTGCGAGTCTCATCTGCAAACTCTTCTTCTTGGGAGATGCTATCATGGGCTTGAGGCAGAGACACTCTCATAAGGGGTGAAACAGTCTCTGAATTGTCTCTTAATGGAACAAAGCTCGGGCTTCATGGGTCAAGTGGCCTACTTGTTGAAGCCACCGATGAGGGCACGAGGCGTGGTCCCATTACCCATTCTCCTTCGGGAGGTTCCCACCAGTCTCCATTGAAGTTGGTGGATGTTCCTTCCAAAGGGTCTTGGGTTGTCTCTGTTAGTGAAGCTTGAGTCTCTGCAGACTTTTCTGAATCTGAGTTCTCTTCTGACCCCACTGGCTCACTGGCTGTTACTATTGTTTCTGGTTCGGGGTCACTTTCTCCCACTTGAGGGATGGGCATCAAGTGATTACGATGCCAGGCCTTTACCCTGCAATCCGCTTCTCATATACGGTAGACAGGGAGGCCCGGTAATTGGGACTCTACCTTAAAGAAAGTTCACGCCAGCGGTCTGACAGCTTATGTTTGTAGGGAAGTCCTAGATTTCGTAGAAAAACGGCATCTCCAGGCTGAAGTTCCCGATGACGGACCTTGGGGTCATATCGTCGCTTGTTGTCCTCATTCAGTCTAGTGACGGCTTTCTCCGCCAATTGATATGCGTGGTGCAGGCTGTCCTGGAGTCGCTTCACATATCGATAGTGAGCAATATTGGTTACCCCATCGGTAGATACCCGGAGACATGTCCACAGGCAGTCGTGCCTCTCGCCCGAACATCATGAAGTACGGTGTGTATCCTGTAGATTCATGCCTGGTGCAGTTGTACGCATGCACCAGTGCTTAAACGTGCTTGCTCCATTCAGTTTTCTCTGAGCCCTTTAGGGTGCCTAGCATGTCTAATAGTGTTCGGTTGAACCTCACCAGCAGAGCGTCTCCCTGATGATGATATGGAGTTCTAGACTTCTGGATATTGAGCAAGGTGAGAAGCTCCTTTATAAGTTGCTCTCGAAGTCCCTTCCCTGATCAGAGTTCATCTGATTCGGCAGACCTGTAACGCGTAACTTACCACAAACGAGACGCGACCGCTGGGCTGAGGTAGGAATTGGTATAGAACGCCGACCACAACCGTGAGGCCGGGTCTAGAGTGTAGGATAGTCTTGCAGGCCAGATCACGGTAATAGAAGACAGCGTAAACGTGATACTTTCCTGGTCTAGGAGTGTAGAGTAGCGGATCGTTGGGGTACGTAGCCGGAGCCGGAGTCGGAATTGGAGAGAGTTGACTGGTTGTAGAACCAAAGCCAGGTTCAGTTTAGGAGAGAGCAACGTCGTTGTAATTCAATGCCCGGGTCAGTGCAGACTGATTAGAGTCGCCATATCCAATCCAGGGTCAGCGTTGTAGAAAATCACAAGGTACGTTCCAGGCAGGGTCAGGCAGCAAGATAAGGCAGACAGGTTCACGGTAGTGAGGTTCAGCATCGTGCAGGTGCGTCCTATTGCACAGCCAATTGCGAGCGTATCAGAGTGTGCGTGCGCACATAAAGTTGGCGACCCGGATCGCGCGCTGTCATTGCGCGCCACGACACCCGCGGCAGTGTGGGGGCGGGACCCTCGGGAACAGAAGCAGAGCGCGGAGCACAGCCGCGCCATGTAGTCCAGACATCAGGGTGGGGGCAGGACCGAGGGGGAGACCGCGCACGCACCGAGCGTCAAGGCCGGAGGAACGGGAACGCGCCATGCGCACAGAGACGGAGGAGGCCGATGGGACCCGTGCGGAACCCGCGCACCGCGCGTTAGTACCACCGCTAGGTTGCCACTCTTGAGTGCCATGGGGATCAGATGGGCGCGTAAGGGTTAAGGGGACAGAAGCACCAGAACGGTGAATCCTCACAAGACCGTAGTGTATGAAATATTTCTCCCACAGCACTTTAGCCATCGTTATCGCCTTCTGATCTTGGGTGGGGAATGCCTGGGCGTACCGCATATAGTGGTCTGTCACCAAAAGCACATTACTGATGCCTCTTGAATCGGGCTTGATGCACAAGAAATCCATGCAGACGAGATCCATGGGACCAGAGCTTTTCAGATGGCTCATTGGGGCTGCACAGATGGGCCGTGTCTTCCGCTGGATACACTTTAGGCATTTCCGGAAATGCCGTTCTATGGACTCCCGCATTTTGGGCCAGAAGAATCGGTCTCTCACTAATCCGAAGGACTTGTCTACCCCCATGTGTCCGTGGTCATCGTGTAGGGACCACAGAACATGATACTGCAGGCTTCTGGGCAGAACCAACTGTCTCCTATGAGGGAGATTGTGACAGGGGACGATCTGGTAGAGGAGGCCGCTCTCTAGTTGGAATTTGTCCCATTCCCTCATGATGAGCGCGATGGTGTCGATGGGAGCACGTTTCTACAAGGAGGGATTATTTGATTTATGGCTTTGTGTATAGTGTTTGCCACTGGATCACATATCTGTGCTTGGACTAACTCCTTCTATTCTAGGATGGTGTCCTGGGTAATGGCCATGCCGTCGGGATGTCAGTAGGCAGCGGGGAGCGCCTTGGGTTTGCATCCCAAAGAATTAGCTACACGCAGCTCGGCGAATGCAACTTGGTCTTTTACGATGGCAGCAGTGGAGAACATCGCCCGCATCCCAGGTCCAGAGATTTCTTCCCAGGGGCCGTCATCCTGCGTTGTACTCACTCCAGGTCTCTGGGATAGAGCATCGTCTCCTATGTTTAAAGGCCCTGGCTTGTATTTGAAGGTGAATTGATAATTAGAGATGGCCGCTAGCCACCTGTGGCTGGTGGGTCCAGTTTGGCAGACGTTAGAATATACGTCAACGGATTGTTGTCCGTGCGTACTTCAAAGGGACCGCCGTACAGATAATCGTGGAGTTCCTCCACTACTGCCCTCTTGAGGGCGAGGAACTCAAGCTTATGAACCTGATAGTTCTGTTCACTTGGAGTCAAACTTCGGCTCACGTACGCAACTTGGCGAAGGCCAACAGGATTGTGTAGTACACCTCCCAGTCCATTGAAACTAGCATCAACATGCAGGACGTATGGTTTCTCCGGATCGGCGTAGGCTAGGACAAGGGCTTCCGTCAGGTTTTTCTTGAGTCCTGTGAAGGCCTTTTCGCAGGCAGATGTCCACTTGCCGCTGAAGGGTGGTCGTGGAAAAGAGGCCTTCTGCCGAGGTTCCTTTGGGTAGATCTTTAGTAAATTGTTGAGGGCCTTGGCTTTACTAGAGTACCCTTCTACGAAGCAACAGTAGTACCCGCAGAACCCCAGGAAGGATCGCAGATCCATCACGTTGTCAGGTCTTGGCCAGTTCACCATGGCTTCGACCTTGGCAGAGTCGGTAGCCACTCCGTCAGTGGATACTATGTGCCCCACATAGGTGACTGGCGTGCGGCAGAACTGGCACATGTCCAGGGACAACTTCAGGCCCTCCTTGTCCAGTCTTTCCAACATGTTCAGGAGGTACTCTTTGTGTTCGTCGAGAGTTCTTCCAAACACGATGATGTCATTGAGGTAGACTAGACACTCCAGAGGGTTCATATCCCCAATGGTCTTCTCCATCAGTCGCTGGAAGGTCGCTGGGGCACCGCAAATGCCTTGGTGCATTCGGGTAAACTGATAGAAGCTGAGCGGGCAGACAAACGTCATCTTCTCCTGCTCCTCGGCGCTCATGGGTACCTGGTAGTACCCATATCTTAGGTCCAGCATGCTGAACCACTGGCTCCCTGTCAATGCGTTGAGGATCTCTTCTATTCGCAGCAGGGTGTACTGGTCGGGAACTGTATGCCTGTTCAGGGTCTGATAGTCTATTCACAGGTGGACTGGTACATTTTTCTTGCGTACCACCATAATAGGAGAGGCATAGGGGCTACAGGATTCAGTCATGATGCTCGCTGTCTCCATCTCCTTCAGGACGTCTCTCATGTCCTCCACATCTCTAGGAGCGATACATCTGGAACGCTCCAGGAATGGTGTGGCATTCAGACGGATCGTGTGCTGGACGTTCTTGCTGCAGCCTTCGTCCATCTCACTAGTGGAGAACACCCCCTGGCGTTCCTTCAGCTTGGTACTTAGCTGTTTCTTCCAGTCTTCTGACAGGGTCGATTCCCTGAAATGAAACTGTGACCCGGCAGGCTCTTCTTGCACTGTAGCGGTGGTTATGTGCGCCATAGTTTCTATGGTGTTGACCGGGTATATTCGACCCAGTCCCAGTCCGACATCGAATAGTACAGTGTGAGGGGAGATGTTTTGGATGGTCACCATAATCTTCTCGGGAATGGAGGATCCCCACTCTCTCTCTGGAACCATCTCTTGATGTCTTCCGCGGGTGTGGTCTCTAGAGAGAAGTATCGATCGGCTTTGTCACGTCCTAAGTAGTTGACCACTGCTGTCATGTGCCTCACTCCCCCTGGTGGAATCTCGATCAACTTACTTGTGATTGAAGATCTCACCATACTCTTCTTGTGCCAAGACCCCATAGCACTCATCTTTGAGTGCCGTATGGATCTGCAGAGAGGATAGGGGTGGTTCACCCACCTCATGAAGATACGCCTGGGTCACTGCTCACACCACATCGGCAGTGGTCCCCAATATTATGAGAGAACTCGTGTGTTCTTAGGAGCGTGGAAGTGTAACAGAACTTCCTGCTTCCTTATATGGTCCATCACTGCCACGAAGCTAGGGGGTGTTGCGGCCCTGGGGGCACCTTGCATCATGAGGGCTGCCGGGTGTGAGTGTAGATGGTAGAGATCCTTTCATAAGCTGTTTGAATCTGTACTCATTTGCTACAGCGACAGGGATAATTTTCTTGGAGAGCAATCCCCATAAGGACATTTGGAATCGTCGTGTAAACACGGACAGTTCTTCCTCCTCTTTCTGGCAGAGAGCACTGAATTGAGCGAGGAGTTCATCCTCGTCCTCCTTGGCAGTATAGACCTGAGTGAGGAGTTCAAGTAGCTCTTGGGCGGTGACTTCTCCCTCGGTATCTTTGCAATATTACATAGGTACAAATGCTACATTGTGAATGTGGAGGAGTCAAATGCGACCCCTATGCAAGGCCACCAACAGGGGGGGTCTGCCGGGGTTGGTGTTCCGGGCCCCCTGCGTGGCTATGCCAGTGTAATAATAATTTTAAAAAAGTGTCAGAAAAAAAAATGCAGTGGTTTATGGCGGCGGAGGCGCGATCGGGTCCTCGGGCTTGTTGCGCAAAAAGCCAGCTGGTGCAGTGAAGCATGGTGGACCCACTCCCTCTCGCTCCCATGTGGGACAGAGGGAAAGCGCCTGGGCGAGCCCGTGCCCGCCATCCCAGCTCCCCTCACGCCCACCATTCCAGCTCCCCTCCCATCACGCCCGCCAACCCAGCTCCCCTCGCGCCAGCCTCCTGCCCCGGGGACCAGGGGCTGGGGAAGAAACGAAATGCTCCCGCTGGAATTAGCCCGCTATTCTCGCCCCCCGAGCCTACCTCCCTCGCCTCCCCCCTGAGCCTAACTCCTGCCCCCCCCGAGCCTACGCCCCACCTCCCCCCGAGCCTGCCTACCTCCAGCCCCGGGAAGCAGCCGTGGGGACCGGGAGGGAAGAAATTAAATGCTCCCACGGGAATTAGCCCGCTAGTCTTGCCCCTTCCAAGCCTAGCTCCCGCACCACCCCTCCAAGCCTACTTCCCGCTTCCCCCCGAGCCTGCCTACCTCCCGCCTCAGGCAGCAGCCGCAGGGATAGGGGACAGGGAGAGAAGCGAGGCAACATTCAACAAGCAACTATGGACAAATCTTCGTCTGAAGCATCTGGCGGCCAGGGAAGCAGGAAGCAGCGACCACTGGTCAAGGTTAGTCACCCACCCACTAAGTAACCCGCCAACCCACCCACCAAAGTCACCCACCCGCCCAGGCAGTCACCCAAGGCAGTCACCCACCCTGTCTTTCACCCACCAACCCATCCAGTCAGTCACCCAACCCACCCAGTCAGTCACCCACCCAATCAGTCACCCACTCAGTCAGTCACCCACCCAGTTTTTTTCATGGTAGTTGCGCTATGGGTTGGGGGGGGCTGCTCCTTCCATTTGTCCTGGGCCCCATGATTTCTGTTGGTGGCCCTGCCCATAGGCATCGTGCTTGTGATACTGGGTGTATGATAGTACTACCAACAGTAATGTAGAAGAGGGCTGTGGGATCAGGCTTGGGAGGAAGTATGAGGAGCTCTGCCTTAGACATCTTAAGTTTGAGTCGGCGGAGGGCCATCCAGGATGATATAGCAGAGAGACATTCAGAGACTTTGGTCTGTACAGCAGGTGTAAGATCAGGGGTTGAAAAGTAAATTTGTGTGTCATCAGCATGGAGGTGATATTTGTACCCTAGAGATGTGATAAGGTTACCTAGAGAGAGTGTGTAAAGGAAAAGGTCCGAGGGTTCTGGGGCGTACTCACAATGAGATCGACAGAGGCAGAGGAGGTGTTAGCAAAGGAGATACTCAAAGTACGATGAGAAAGGTAAGAGCAACAGTAATACCTATTAAGCAGGTACACTGTGTGTTTTTAGGTCCGGTTAGACCAGCTGTTTCTATAAACAGAAAGGTTTTTGTGTATGTAAGCTGCAAAGGTTGGGAGATCTACAGTATATAGGAATCACTTGGAAGTACCTCCATCCAGCACGAGTAGAGAAACTGCAGTACTATTTTATGGTTATAGCATAGCCTCTGGCTGCTATCCTTCCGTTGGGCCCTCACATTATAAGCTATGTTAGGTACAGGCACTGTGAAGGGTACATTCTCTCATGAAAGCCTAGCTTGTTATTGCAGCCTGTATGCATTGTTACTGTATCCAGGGCTGGGCCTAGCAACAGCCAGAGAGTGTCATCCTGGAGAAGATACTGGCTGGGTCACATGCAATTAATGTGATACCTGTCAGTATCAGACATGCCCTGTTATGGGGCAGGGTTACAAGCCCATCCCCTGTGTATATATTGACACTCTCTCAGAAGTCAGGGCTCTCTTTCCTCCCCCTGTGGAGTGGGTAGCATCTACCCTTTATCCCAAAAGGGGGTAAAAGAGGAGTTCAGGTGGGGGCTTACATGGACCTCAAAGCCTGGGGGTTTCTACAAGGGAATGTGATGCTGTGACTGCTGTGTGGCAATAAAGATTCTGTGTAACCATCTGTGTGGCTAAATGTCTGGGTCACTAAGAAGTTGCCAGCATGGACCATCCTGGTCATCTCAGGATCCTTGCTGGAGGCGCTGTAAACAGAGATAAACCACCCTGAAAACCTGTCCTGATATCTCCCCACACCACTGCGGAGTGCTCAGAGCCTCCTGTTCCAGCCTCACAGGTACTGTATGCACCGCACCAGTAACACCAGGTAGCCATATGATCTCACTTAGGGTGGGGGAACCGGTGCTACATGAACAAAATGTTGGAGGGCCTCTTTGTTTTCCATTGAAAAGAATAATTAAACTAGTGGTACTTTTTGAACCATTTGATCAAACTAAAAAGGGTTTGGATTTATCGGTTATTGTTTTGTTAGGTGTGGAAGGAAACAATATTTTTTAATATACCGTAAGTCTCATTAAGTTGATCCTCATTGTTGTCCTTTCTTTGCAATACCTGATTTTTTTTTAGATTATTGCTTTTGACCTTCTTGCTAGATCTGGATCAATGTGTACAGAAGTGAGAAAGCAAAAGGGTTGATTTTCTAACCTGGGAATGTATTTTCTTAGAGCTTCAGTACACATTTGTCCAAACCTTATGGTTTAATTGGTTATTGATTTCAAGTACAGTACCTTCAAGAACTTGCTATTTTCTTTAGTTCTTTAGTTACAGAAGAATTCATAGTATTCCAGCAACAACAGTGAGTATTTGTTTTACATGCAAAAAAAGTATTTACATTGATTTACCTATTGTTTCTAGATGTGAATAGTTTGTCTAAAATAAGAAACTTGAAAAATTTATTGTATTGCTGCTTTCTTTATTTAGAAAATAATCTCTGTGGCATTGTGCTCCGAACAAAATTACTAATGGCTAATTGCTTCCAATGCCATTCACGTCACCGACATGTAATTTATGTCATTAAAGGAACAGTAGCGGTGTAGATTGCATTATAGCAGATGACACTAACTGCAGTACTCTGAAATGTATTATACAATGACAAAATGGACGCGCACATTTTTGGACTCTGAGATTAGAGACTGGCAACATTATAGCCTCTCTCAGTCTGACTCCCAAATTGAAAACTTCTGTATTGCTATGGTAATCATGTTTAGCGAGACAAAGACATCTTCTCTAGCTTCAGCACTGGGGGTAGGACATGTGCGGTTAGGGTACTCTTCTATTCTGCAATCTATTAGGCTTCAACTGTTTAGATAATGAACTGGCAGTTTGCAAATGAGTGAAATACCTCAAATTTAAGTGTAGCAGGGTACCCTCTCTTGCCTCCACCCTGGCAGTGGTCCCGTCGTTCGGGAGGGTTTGAGTGTGCGGCATTGGCCATGTTGTGGTTGGCGCAGCCACATACATATGACTGTGTGTAAGGCAGCGGCCATCTTGAGGTTGGCGCTGCAGGAAGAGGAGGTCCTGTCGTTCAGGATTTCCTCCACGGACTTGAGGCGGCGTGCTCAGTCCTGACAGAGCCGGTGAAGGGAGAGGTAGTATCCGAGGAGCTAATCAAACCTCCTGGACTAGGCAAGACCCGTTCCCGTAGGCCCCAGCTAGTTTCCTTTACACCGTAGTGGCGTATTGTAGGGCTGGCCAATAGTAAGGGACTTGCCCCTTAATGTGCGGAAGATCCAGTGGTGCAGATGGAACCTCAGCGGACGATTTCCCAGGCCTGGTGGAACGGCCACGCGGTACTACTGGATTTAAGGCAAGAGGGGATTGTATCGAAGGCCCTGCATCGTGGGATCACGGATGCTGCCTGTCTGATTATAACCTGGTGTACCCAAGTACCCAAGAAGGTACCCACGTGCACCAACACCACACAAGGAGGGTAGCGCTGCCCTCACATATATCTTTGGGAGGGATTGTTCTGCTGGACACCAGGTTCTAGGTGTCCAGGGCACCCTCAGTACTTTGGAGGACAATTCTTATTGTAATTACCTGTGGTTACCGTTATTGTGTGTATATTGTGCTACAGAGCGTGCTAGGGGACCATAGTAAAGTGTGTTGCATATACATTGTTTGGATTGTGGTTATTTGAGGTATACCCTATAGCAGGGGTGAGCAAAGTTTTTGGCGTCAAAGTTTATGGTGTGCGATGTCATGGCGTCGCGTCACATGACATCACGGCATCATTTGACTCTGCGTTGCTGAGGACCCGGCTGGCAGCAGGTAAGGGACGTTACAGAGGCCTCACGACTCCCCCAGCATTTAATTTAAATGCCTTGGGGAAGGGCGTGGGGCCTCTGTAACCGCCGCTCTCCCTCTAGCAAATCTTGTGCCCCCCCTGGGGGGCACGCCCCTAGTTTGCGCACACCTGCCCTATAGGTATACCTTTTTCCGTGAGGGGCCATCCTGCCAATGCTGGGATCCTCACGGGTAGAGGTACTGCACCAGCCACCCTAGGGGCGTGTCATTGGCTGGATCGGGGCTGTGTGTGCGTGTCTCTGTCTCTGTGTGTGTATGTAGGTGTGCCTGTGTGTGTGTCTGTGTGTGAGTCCCTCCATTCTCTCCCCCCTCTCTCTCCCCCTCTCTTTCCTACCCCCCCTTCACCTCTCTCTGTCCCCCCCCTTTCACCTCTCTCCGCCAAATTTGGTGGCGATCTGGGGGGCGTCCCTGTAAATTGGTGGCAATCTGGGGGGCGCCCCTGTGATTGTGTCTCTCGCTGTAATCCGCTCAGTGTTTATTCCATGTTCAGTTTGCTCCTCCCAGACAAGTCCACGGAGCTGAAAGTGACAGCACATACAGTATTGAAACACACCCTCTCTCTCCCCAAGCACCAAGCTTGGGAGAGCGTGCGTGCACAGCGTGAGCATGGACGGGAGGATTAAGATTTTAATAGGTAAGATCGTCAAGCGCCAAGCACGCTCAGCACTAGCATGGACTCAGTCTAACAGGTTAGCACCATAACATCCGTATAAACCAAATCTCCCGTAGGAGGAAGGAAAGGGTGGAATGAGATAATGGCTAACATAAAAGTGTTGGGGTCGTTGAATGTCATCGTAATAATTGTGATTTTCAGCTGTTGTCCTGGGCACAGTTTTGACCATAAAAATGTGTGAGAGCAACCTGGAGTTACCAGAAAACGTGCTGAGAAAGTCAGAAAAACATTTTATGCTGGATATTTTTTCTTTTTTTTATCCTTTTAGCAAATGTTTATTTTGTGTAGGTCATGTTTCAGTTTCTCCATCATATACAGTATGTTCTGAAAGTATACGAATTAAACAGCACTCTAATAGTATAATGAAAATAAAATATGACGGTGGTGCACAGGAACCTGGAGGGACCCTATACCCTCCTTAGCGACCCGCAGAGTTCCAAGTGCTGCTGCCAGAGACGTTTTTTTATTTGGGTGCACGTAATACCCCAGAGCAGCTCAGTGCGGACTTTATAATTTGCTTGACTGACTGTTGTGCCATTATTATCTCTCAGCTCACAGCAGCCTATACGCTGAGTGTTGGCCCTTTTAGTGCAGGAGTATTTAAGCACTCTCTGTGTGTTTTTCTCATTAGCACTGTTGCTAGTCATTAGGTGTTAGGCTGCGCTCACCACAAACTAGACCGGACCCCGGTACTGAGGTGGGAATATGACACCATGCACCCACGGCAATGGGGGCAGGCCTGGTAGGTGGATTGTCTGGGATGCCGGGTGCGGGTTGGAGAAGGTGGGTTAGTATAGTACTTGCCAGGTCGTGGAGCAGAGCCAGGAGAGAGGTAGATATCCGAAAGCCGAGGTCGAGGGTTGGAGCCAAGAGTAATGTAGTTGTCTGAGAGCCGAGGTTGAGAGTTGGAGAGCAGCGAATTGTCAGAGGCAAGCCGAGGTTGAATGCCCGAGAGGGGTCCTAAAGTAAAGCCGGGTCGGTACACAGGAGAGAAGACAACGAGAGGTACCAAGCACAAGGCACAAGATGAGGCAGAAATGGGGAAACACAGAATAACCATGAAACTATGCTCAACCAAAGAAGGAGAGGCTGAGCAAGATATTTGTAGGAGCCAGAGTCCAGTGAGGGTAAGGGGCAGGACAGAGGAGCGACCACAAGGAAACCAGGGATAGGTCAGGGCAAGGGGAATCAGCTGGAGAGATGATTGCCTCGGCATGCAGTTTGAGAGTGGTGCGCGGGTCCCTGTGTGCACCCTATGCGGGAGGAGTGGTCGTGCGGCATGAGAGGGGGCGGAGCTTATCCCCGCGAGGATGCGGAAGAGTCCCGGAGCGCGCGCGCCTAGCAATGGGCGCAGGGGTCCGTCCTGCTGGAGAGGAGTCCACGCCGCTGGAGGGGAACCCGCAGAGTGAAGAGCAGCATCGGGTAATGGGGAAAGCCTCTTGGAACGAGGCGTTCCCAGAACCCTTACAGTACCCCCCTTGAGGAGCGACTTCAGGACGGCTCCAATATGGCTTGTGGGGATATCTGGTATGGAAGAGTTTCAATAATCTGGGAGCGTGTATCTGGTGATGGGGTATCCATGATCTCTCTTCAGGTCTGAAACCCCTCCAGTGGACCAAGTATTGAATGGATCCCCTTGACTTTCTTGAATCTATAATCGATTGGATCTCATATTCTTTTTGTCTCTGTATTGTCACAGGTTTGGGAATAGTAGGTGTTTTATGAAATCGTGGGCTCTGGGACACGGGTTTCAGGAGGGAGGTGTGGAAGACTGAGGGAATCTTCATAGACGGGGGAAGCTGGAGGCGATATGCGGCAGGGTTAATCCGCTGTGAGACAGTAAAAGGACCCAGGTATTTGGGGGCTAGTTTAAGGCTGGGAGCTATCAGCCTAAAGTTTTTAGATGAGAGCCATACCTTGTCCCCTGGTTGTAATCAGGCATCTCGGTGGTGACGGTCCGCTTGTGCCTTCTGTCTGCGAATCGCCTCTCCCAATACCTTCTGGATTTTCCTCCATGATTCCTGTAGAACCTTAATACGGTCGTCTGCTGCCGGATTGGACTGATGAGATTGGAAGTCGTACTGGGTGGAAACCGTAATTTATAAAAAACGGAGATTCTTGCGTGGAGCTGTTTCTTAAGGAGTTCTGGGCAAACTCTGCCCCGGGAAGGAGGTCCACCCAATCATCTTGTCTATCGGAGACAAAGCACCGCAGGTATTGTTCCAGTGTTTGATTGGTTCTCTCGATTTGCCTGTTCGTTTGGGGGATGTACCCTGAAGAAAAGTGAAGGGTGATGTCCATTCTCTGGGCGAAGGCTCACAAGAATTTAGAAATAAACTGCGACCCGTGGTCAGATGCAATGGTCACTGGGACCCCGTGTATGCGGAAAATTTCCTTGACGAAAACGTCTGCCAAGGTGGCAGAATTGGACAACCGTTTGAGAGTGATAAAATGGGCCTGCTTGGAAAACCTATCCATGACCACCAGGATAGTGTTCATCCCCTTAGAAGTGGGAAACTCTCCAATGAAATCCATCGACAGGTGGCCCTTGGGCGCTCCGGTACTGGCAATGGCTGTAGAAGACCTGGTGGTTTGCTGCGAGTCGCCTTGACCTGGGCGCAAGTTGGGCAGGATTTGACGAATTCCTCTGTATCTCTCAGAATGGTAGGCCACGAAAAGGTTTGTTTGATGAGGTCGGAAGTCCTCTTGGTACCCGGATGACCGTCAGACTTGGATGAGTGACCCCACTCTAGTATCATTCTTTGAAAGCGCGGGCAGCGTACAAACGACCGTCCGGTACCTCAAGACCCCTGGAAAGATTAGCTGCAAGAACCTTATCCAAGATGTTGAAGAAATTGGCTGATATATTTGGAAGGCAGAATTGTCTCCGGAACTTCTTCGGATTTGTCTTCAACCATAAATTGATGTGACAGGGCATCCGCTTTTTGATTCTTCGACCCGGGGATGTAGAAAATCAGACAATTGAGCCTGGGGAAAAAAAGAGCTCACCGGGCCTGACGGGCTCCTAGACGGCGTGCGTTCTCTATATACAACAGATTCTTATGATTGGTAAGGATCGAAATAGGGTTTTCCGTACCTTTCAAGAGATGCCTCCATTCCTGTAGGGCGAGTTTGATGGCCAGGAGTTCCCTATTGCCGACATCATAATTTTGTTCCACTGGGGAAAATTTTTGGAAGAAAAACCCGCAGGGATGGAGCTTGTCCTGTGGGGATTGCCTTTATGAGCGTATGGTGCCTGCCCCTATATCCAGAGCGTCAACCTCTAGGGTAAAGGGGTCTGAGGTCTGAGTGGCGTAGGATAGGTGTGGTGGAAAAGGTCCTTTTAAGGGTCTCGAAGGCAAAAAGTGCTTTAGGTGACCAGACTGCCATGTTAACTCCTTTCAAAGTCAGGAGGGTGATATGAGCCACAGTAGAAGAAAATGCTTGAAAAAATTCCGATAATAATTCACGAATCCCAGGAATCGCTGTATGGCCTTCAAAGATGTGGGTTGTGGCCACTCTAGTATGGCCTTGAGTTTAGTCGGGTCCATGGAGAATCTCTTATCCGATATAATGTAGCCCAGGAAGGCAATGGAGGGTTGGTGAAACAAGCATTTATCCAACTTAGCATATAGGAAGTTCTCTCAAAGACGTGTCAAGACCAGCTTAGTGTGCTAGATATGGTCTGTAAGAGATTTAGAGAAAATAAGAATATCATTAAGATATATAATGATAAAATTGTTGAGAAGGTCCCGAAAGATCTCGTTTACGAATTGCTGGAAGACTGCGGGGGCAATACAGAGACCGAAGGGCATAACAAGATATTCGTAATGCCCATCCCGGTGTTAAAAACAGTCTTCCATTCATCGCCTTGGCGAATATGAATAAGGTTATAGGCTCCCCTGAGATCGAGTTTAGAAAAAATAGTAGCCCCCTGTAAGCGGTCAAAGAGTTCAGAAATAAGTGGCAGGGGATAGCGGTTTTTGACCGTGATCTTATTTAGACCCCTATAGTCTATACAGGGGCGAAGGGTGCCGTCTTTCTTCTTTACAAAGAAAAACCCAGCCCCAGCTGGTGAAGAGGAATTCCTGATAAACCCTTTTTTCAGGTTTTCCTGAATGTACTCAGACATGGCCTTGGTCTCGGGAATGGAAAGAGGATATGATCGGCCCTTGGGAAGGACTGCACCTGGCAGAAGATCGATGGGACAATCAAAGGGTCTGTGGGGAGACAGAACCTCAGAGCGTACCTTGTCAAATGCGTCTGTGAATTCCGCGTATACCACTGGAAGGAAGGTTTTGACCCCTTAGGAATCTTCACCCCGCCGATCTGTTGCTTCCGAAGAAGACAGGACTTGGCGCACTGAGGGCTCCATTGTATTGGTCTCTTGTTGATCCAGGCCAGCTGTGGATTGTGTAGTTGTAACAACGGAAGACCCAGTATCACCTCAACTGATGGAGTATGAATCACATCAAGGGTGATCTCTTCCCGATGGCCGTCCTTGGTGATGAGGGATAGTGCACATGTCTCCAAAGAGATGTAGGCCGGTTGAAGGGGTCATCCGTCAATGGCTTCCAACCCGACAGGAGCTGCATTGGTGTCAAGGATTGGATTTCGGCTGAAGTGGATCCCAGTGGCAGGAACAGCAGGGAGCGAAGTAGGGATCACAAGCAGAGGTCAGAGGCAGGCGGCAGATAGCGAAGTCGGGTAACAAGCAGAGGTCGGCAACGAGGAGACTGGAACAGGATGATAGCAATAGCTAGCACAGCAGTAAACACAGGAACCTTGCAGGAGCTAAAGAACCAGTATAAACAGGCAAGGGAGGAACAGGAAAGGGAGGTTTATATATGCAGGCTGAGAGGTGGAGCACAGGTGCAGAGGTGTCAGGTATCAGGGTCTGGAATGTTCCTTAGTTTAGCAGCAGCAATCCCGGTGGACAAGTATAGGTACTGCAGGCTAGAACAAGACATTGAGAGTGGCAGCAGTCCCGGTGGCCAAGCATGGGTACAGCAGGCTAGAGAATATGACATTACTCCCCCCTCCCAAGAGCGTTCTCCGGACGATCCATGCTAGGCTTGTCTGGATATCTCCGGTGGAAAGCTTTGACTAGTCGCGGAGCATGTACAAAATCTTTGGGTTCTCAAGACCTCTCCTCTGGGCCATAGCCCCCCCAGTGAACCAGGTACTGTAGTTTCCCTCGGTGTAACCTGGAATCCAAAATTCTCTCCACAATGAATTCCTCTTCGTTATCCACGAGGACGGGTTCAGGGGGAGGAAGTCTCCGTCCAGGAAATGGATTCTCATGGAAAGGTTTCAGCAGAGAAGAATGAAACACAGGGTGTATTTTGATGGTCTCAGGAAGCCCTAATCTGAAGGACACTGGATTTATTAGTGCTGAGATGCGAAATGTCCCGATGTATTTTTGGCCCAATTTAATGGTTGGAACCTTTAAACGTAGATTTCTTGTAGAAAGCCAGACTTTATCCCCAACTTGAAATTCTGGGGAGGGTCTGCGGTGTTGGTCTGCTGCTCTTTTGTACTTTACTTGAGTCTCACAAAGTGTCTCTTTGAGGATCTCCTGGATGTCTAGCAGAGTCTCCAGTTTCTCTGTAACTGCCGGAATGGGGCCCGAAGATGGAAAACGAGGAATAAAGGTTGGATGAAATCCATAATTTGAGAAAAAGGGACTCTTCTGAGTCGATGAATGATGTGAGTTGTTGTATGAAAACTCAGCTAATGGTAGGAAATCAATCCAGTCATCCTGGAAATGACAAGTATTGTTCCAAAGTCTGATTGGTCCTTTCTGTCTGGCCATTGGATTGTGGATGATAGCCAGACGATAAATTTAAACGAATTCCTAGAGAGGAACAGAAGGTCCTCCAAAATTTTGAAGTGAATTGTACCCCTCTATCGGATATGATCTCATCAGGAGCCCCATGAAGCCGAAACACCTCTTTCACAATCAACTTGGCTGTCTGGTCTGCAGAAGGAAGATTCTGTGCTGCAATGAAGTGAGCCATCTTTGTAAGTCGATCCACCACTACCAGGATGGTATTATGTCCACTTGATCGGGGCAGGTCAACAATAAAATCCATTGATATGGACCCCCAAGGACGAGTTGGAACCGGAAGAGGCTGCAGCAAACCCACAGGTGATGCTCGAGGGGTCTTGGTCCTAGCACAAGTCTCACAGGAAAGGACATAGGGGGCTATGCACTAAGCTCAATGGCTTTGCATTCTGATTTGGCCAAAAAACAGGTTCGTTAAAAAGTGAAGCCGGGGACGCGATGCACTAAGGCCTTGAGGCCATTTTTTACCGTACCTGTTCAAAATAGCTCAGAACAGCCACAGCGTACGTGTTGCTTTTTTCCCCCCTGCTAGCGTTCTTAACCTTTCCGTACGCTAGCTGATAGAAAAAAAACCCGCATGTAACATTTGCATGGAGATTTGCCATCTCCATGCAAGACTGTTACAGGCGATCGTACACTAAATAAATACATTTTAATAATAGTGTACATGAGCAGGGGGTCTGCGGAGCTGAACCGCATTGGTTTCAGGTCCGAGGACCCCCTACTTCAGGAGATATAGGCCCCGTTATGGGGTGCCGGTATCCCCTGCAGTTTAAAGCTCCCGCGTCACGTGACCGGGTTATTTACATTCTGCAGGGGATACCGGCACCCCATAAAGGGGCCTATATCTCCTGAAGTAGGAGGTCCCCGAGGCTGAAACCAATGCGGTTCAGCTCAGGAGACCCCCTGCACATCTTCACTAGTAAAACATACATAACAATAAACAATAATTCATTACCGTAGCGGCTATACGCTATGGTAATGAAGCTGCTTTAATGTATTTTTAATAATATTGTGCGGGAGCAGGGGTTCCCCTGAGCTGAACCGCATTGATTTCTGCCTCAGAGACCCCCTGCTTCCCGAGTTACAGGCCCCGGTATGGGGCATCGGGTGCCAGTGCCACCGCCATCTTTATAGCATCCAAGACGCGACGTGGGCTCTATAAAGATGGCGTCCGCACTGTCACCGATGCCCCAAACCGGGGCCTGTAACTCGGAAAGCAGGGGATCTCTGAGGAAGAAATCAATGCTGTTCAGCTCATGGGACCCCCTGCTTCCGCACACTATTAATAAAAATACATTAATGCAGCTTCATTACCTTAGCGGATAGCCGCTAAGGCCATGAAGGTGTTAAGGCACATTATCATGTTTATTGGGGACATTGCCCCCAATAAACAACACACATCCCCCCCGCCCCCTAACACATACAGTACTGTAATGGGCAAAAATTACTATTATCCACATATGGATAATAATGCATTTGCCCATTTTAAATACATATAAATTGCAATAAATACAGTCAAAACATTTAAAACTTACGTTTTAGAGGCACCCACGATGAAGGCCATCTTCATACTCATCTTCATTCTGCCCATGCCCCTCCGGTGCTGCAAAACATTCACAACAATCACAATAGCCAATGTAATGTCCCCTAACCCCTTAATCACCATAGAGGTTATTAACCACTACAGTCATTAAGGGGTTAACCCACCCTCACCCACCACTCGGGAGGCCTATATACCCTCCCACACTAACCCCCCACTCCGTGAGGCCTAACCACCCTCACCCACTACCCACAAGGGAGGCCTACCCACATACCCTTGGGGCTAATACACCCTCCCCCCCCCCCAACACATACAGTACAATAATGTGCAAAATAACTATTATCCAGATAGGGATAATATATTATTTGCCCATTATGAAACACATAAAACATGCATAAATTAAAACATGAATTTTTAATCTTAAAATCACCACATTGCATGTTACAATAAATCCAGCATCTATTGCAAATATAGGCCAACAAATCAGCACCTCCACAAATGTATATGAAATGTCACACAATTGCATTGAGTGTGTACATGATGCAATTAATCTGTGCATCATGTAACACTATACAAAATATATGTAACAATAAAATACACTATGAACAATGTCCCCTAACCACCAATGCCATCATGAAAAATCAATTAGAAACTAAGCAACATCAATACAATTAGAATCAATCAATTAATCCATTTCCTCAAACAATTAAAATACAATACAAATCAATTATACAATTCCCTATTCAATTGCTAAAGCCACACCATTGCCAAAACAATTCTAATTTAAAGTAACCACCATCATTCTAATCTAACTACCATAAAGAAGCTATTACCTAAATACAAATTACATTATTCACAACAATGACAAAATAAAGATGCTAAATACATTATCCATACATGAAAAGAACCTAAACATGAGCCAAACAATCAATTATTATCCCTGTATGTCTATCCATACAGATAGATAAACATAACATACAGGGGCAATAATAGAGCATAAAATACAAAGCATTTACATAAAAAATTCACATACAATACACCCATTCAGTGTCCGTGAATGTATGTATATACATAGATACATTCACAGGCATTAAATGAGACTGAAAAAATAAAAGACATGAATCAAAAATCATAAAAACCTGTAAAAGTAAAAATAATATAATATACTTTTCTTTTGTTTACTCACCATTAGATGTCCACTCACCGAAATCTAAGCGACCCGGAAGCACAGGAACCAATCCACAGGTAAGCCATAAAATAAAAAACCATAACAAATCCACGTCTGTGTCTTCTTTCTTCTTTGGGGTCTTCTGAGGTCTTCTTCCGTATTCCTACACCACGCCCTTTTTCTCTTCTTAGGAGGGGAGATGTTCGCTCCTCGGCAACTAGCTTAAAAATGAGGCGACATAGGCTTTTATAGGCCTATGACGTAACATTTTGCTCAAATGTTTCACACGGTCCTGATTGGGCCGTGAAAAACATGCGATTTGGCCGAGCAAAAAAAAATGATGACGTCATTTAAAGGCATTGAAAGCACAGCCAATCAGCCAAATGGCTTTGCTTCAATTGCCTTTAAGATGACGTCATTAAAAGAAACATGGCCAGTCTCACATGGTACGGTAGCCAATCAGAGCGTTGGAACTCCATCCCATCTCTGATTGGCTCTAGTAGACCATGTGACAGAGGCTTGGGGGAGAACGGATGTGACGTCTTTGAAAGCCTGTCACATGGTACTAGAGCCAATCAGAGTTGGGATGTTTTTCCCACGCTCTGATTGGCTACCGTACCATGTGAGGCCGGCCATGTTTCTTTTCATGACGTCATCTTAAAGGCAATTGAAGCACAGCCATTCTGATTGGCTGTGCTTTCATTGCCTTTAAATGACGTCATCATTTTTTTTTTGTTCGGCCAAATCACATGTTTTTTACGACCCAATCAGGACCGTGGGAAAAATTTGAGCAAAATGTGACGTCATAGGCCTATAAAAGCGTATGTCGCCTCATTTGGAAGCTAGTCGCCGAGGAGGGAACATCTCCCCTCCTAAGAAGAGAAGGAGGGTGTGGCGTAAGAAGACGGAAGAAGACGGAGAAGCCGGAGAAGACCCCAAAGAAGAAAAGAAGACCCCAAGACAGATGGGAAGGATTACAAATAGAAGAAAAAGACATAGACATGGATTTGGTATGGTTTTTTATTTTATGGCATACCTGTGGATTGATTCCTGTGCTTCCGGGTCGCTTGGATTTCGGTGAGTGGGCATCTAATGGTGAGTAAACAAAAGAAAAGTTTATTATATTTACTTTTACAGGTTTTTATGATTTTTCATTCATGTCTTTTATTTTTTCAGTCCCATTTAATGCCCGTTAATGTATATATGTATATACATACATTCACGGACACTGAATGGGTGTATTCTATGTGACTTTTGTATGGAAATGCATTGTTTTTTATGCTGTATTATTGCCCCTGTATTTTATGTATATCTATCTATATGGATAGACATACAGGGATAATAATTGATTGTTTTGCTAATGTTAATGTTCTTTTCATGTATGGCTAATGTATTTATCATCTTTATTTTGTCATTGTTGTGAATAATATAATTTGTATTTAGGTAATGGCTTCTTTATGGTAGTTAGATTAGAAAGCTGGTGGTTACTTTAAATTAGAATTGTTTTGGCAATGGTTTGGCTTTAGGAATTGAACAGGGAATTGTATAATTGATTTGTATTGTATTGTAATTGTTTGAGGAAATGGATTACTTGATTGATGCTAATTGTATTGATGTTGCTTAGTTTCTAATTGATTTTCATGATGGCATTGGTGGTTAGGGGACATTGTTCATATTGTATTTTATTGTTACATATATTTTGCACAGTGTTACATGATGCACAGATTAATTGCATCATGTACACACTCAATGCAATTGTGTGACATTTCATTGACATTTGTGTAGCTGCAATTTGTTTTTTTTATATTTACAATGGCTGCTGGATTTATTTTAACATGCAATGTGGTGATTTTAAGATTAAAAATGCATGTTTTGATTTATGCATGTTTTATGTGTTAAATAATGGGCAAATAATCTATTATCCATATCTGGATAATAGTTATTTGGCACATTATTTTACTATAGGTGTTGGGGGGGATGTATGTATTGAATGTATAGGTCCGGTTTATTTATTTTACATTCAGGGTTGGTTCCTTGGTTCTGCGTGAGACCTCTGGAGACCATCTGCGGTATCCTCGGGTATCTCACAGGTATCAGGCTGGTGGTTCCACGGGTGACACCTGCGGGGAAGAACCGGTGTTCCCACATCCGTGGGGACACAGCGGACCTGTAGTGAGCACTTGTGAGTCCCCAGACCCCCGTGAGAACCACCCGAGGCCCCGCAGACACCTGTGGGTCTGACCCGAGGCTCCCAGACATCCGCGGGCCTACCATGGGGACCCAATTGTGGCCCACGGTGGCCCGCGGAGACCACCTGGGGGCCATGGCGCTTGGCGGGACCCACCAACAGGCCTCCAGAACCTGTGTGAAACAGGTTGCTGGTACCCTGTAGGTCTGTCAGGTGACCCGCCAAGCCCGCCGGGGACTCGCGTGGGGCTGGGGTATGAACCCTGTATGTAAAAGGGTAAATCATGTATTTATGGGGGGGCACAAGGGGTGGGTTATGTATTTAATAAATAGAATGATGTTTATTGTGGGGCAGTGTGTTGTTTTTATTGTGGGTACTGGGGGTGGGGGGAAGGGGTATTGGCCCCAAGGTATGTGGGTAGGCCTCCCTCGTGGGTAGTGGGTGAGGGTGGTTAGGCCTCACGGGGTGGGGGGTTAGTGTGGGAGGGTATGTAGGCCTCCCGAGTGGTGGGTGAGGGTGGGTTAACCCCTTAATGACTGTAGCGGTTAATAACCGCTATGGTGATTAAGGGGATAGGGGACATTACATTGGCTATTGTAATTGTTGTGCACCGGGGGGGCATGGGCAGAATGAAGATGAGGATGAAGACGGCCTTCATCGTGGGTGCCTGTAAAAGATAAATATAATATGTTTTGACTGTATTTATTGAATGTTATATGTATTTAAAATGGCCAAATGCATTATTATCCATATGTGGATAATAGTAATTTTGGCCATTACTGTATTGTATGTGTTAGGGGGGTGTATTTAGTTATAATTATTGTTTATTATTTTTGGAGGTGCAACATTGGTACCGCAAGCCCGCGGGTACCCCGGGATTCCCGTGGGGACCCCGGGACGGCCGCGGGACCCCCGACTCCCGCAGGGACTCCCGCGGGGACCCCGCTTGGTGAGCCAGGGACCCCCAGACACCCGCGGGGTCAGCCGGGGACACCTGTTGTATGGGTTTTGCGCATGCAAAAATAAAAAGCAAGAATTTTTTTTAAGTTTAGATTTCTTTGCATCTACTCTGACCTGGCGTGTTCTGATCAATGCAACTTTCGCGTACGTTAAGGTTGCGTTGCTTAGTGAATCCCGCTTAAGGGCAGAATTTAACGCAAACAGGGTTGCGAACGAGCAAAGTTGGACTTAGAAAAAATCCCTGAAAAAAGTCATTTTTAGAGCGCAAAGTGCCTGTTTGCGTTGCTTAGTGCATCGGGTTGAGAAAAAATCACGTTCGAAGAGCACTTTGCGGTCTAAAAGTGACTTAACGGAGCTTAGTGCATAGCCCCCATAGTCTTTAACATCTGGTGCTAATTTAGGCCACCAAAAAGAGCGAGACAACAGTTCCTGTGTCTTGAGAACACCTGAGTGACCATCGGGTCGGGAGTCTTGCATTAATTGGAGCACCTCTAATCTTACCTCCTTAGGGACGAACAGACGATCCTTACAGTTCCAGAAACAATCACATAGAAATAGTTCTGCTTCCGGAGGAGGGTTTTTATAAAAAGAGTCATTTGAGTAGGCTCCCTTTATTCGTGTGAGTAGATCGGCGGAGAATGTGACGCCCAAAAAAATTATTTTTGGAAGAATAGTTTCTTCTTGCTCTTTGTCTGAACTAGGATTAGTGATAGTGTGAAACAGGCGCTGAAACAATACTAGTGATCACCAATCTATAAGTGAATAATAAAGACTTGTAATAATCAAGTGTGTGAATTATTTGACCAATAATAGTGCAAAAAACGTGTATATAAGGTTGCAATCCCTGCTCAAACCCTCTGGAAGGGACTGTCTTCACTGGCCCCGATGATCGATATATGTTCTCACAACCCAGGGGGAGCATAAAGGAAAAAAACAACAGAAAAAACACAAACTAAGTGCAGACTGTAGGTTAATTGTTAGCAATGTGCAGTGAAACTTGGCTCTCGTGTGCAGCCTACTCACAAGATAGCAGTAAGTTTAGGGCAGTGACAGGATCTTTGGAATCTGTAATGTTGTACAGGTGAAGTCTGGATACCTCTCACGTTCATCAGGTGGTTGGGAACATGGAAGAATAAAAAGAAATCTCCATGGTGCAGATCAATATAAAAAGGATTACTTTATAATGTAGTTTAAAAATGCGCACTTACAATAACACAATCAAAAACAAGCATTTAGCACTGTAACAAGTGACTCAGGAGTGTCAGGGTATGGCCACCGCTCACCGCTCACCGCACCGCAGCTGCTTGTCCACTCCACGCTATGGTGATGTTGGAGTCACCTCCAGGGACAGGCGCGTTCGCCACACTCCTGTTAACATCCGTTGGAAGGCAGGCTCAATCACCTCACTGCTGTCAGTCCCCTAGACGCCGGGTGGATCACCTCCAGTATCTTTTTCGTGGTGATACGTCACTTCCGGTTTGTGTTGGGTCGGAAGTGACGCGACGGGACCCAGCACAAACCGGAAGTGACGTATCGCCACGAAAAAGACACTGGAGGTGATCCACCCGGCGTCTGGGGGATTGACAGCAGTGAGGTGATTGAGCCTGCCTTCCAACGGATGTTAACAGGAGTGTGGCGAGCGCGCCTGTCCCTGGAGGTGACTCCAACATCACCATAGCGTGGAGTGGACAAGCAGCTGCGGTGCGGTGAGCGGTGGCCATACCCTGACACTCCTGAGTCACTTGTTACAGTGCTAAATGCTTGTTTTTGATTGTGTTATTGTAAGTGCGCATTTTTAAACTACATTATAAAGTAATCCTTTTTATATTGATCTGCACCATGGAGATTTCTTTTTATTCTTCCATGTTCCCATCCACCTGATGAACGTGAGAGGTATCCAGACTTCACCTGTACAACATTACAGATTCCAAAGATCCTGTCACTGCCCTAAACTTTCTGCTATCTTGTGAGTAGGCTGCACACGAGAGCCAAGTTTCACTGCACATTGCTAACAATTAACCTACAGTCTGCACTTAGTTTGTGTTTTTTCTGTTGTTTTTTTCCTTTATGCTCCCCCTGGGTTTTGTGAACTAGGATTAGGAAATGACCGTGACAAGGCATCGGCTTTCCCATTCTTGGAGCCAGGGCGGAACTGAATGGAGATGTGGAACTGAAATCTTGCAAAGAAGAGAGCCCATCTGGCTTGTCACGCTGACAGTCTCTTTGCAGATCGAATGAATTCTAAGTTCCTGTGATCCGTAAAGACCGTAATTGGGTGTTTGGCCCCCTCCAGTAGATGTCTCCACTCAGAGAATACAGCTTTTATAGCCAAGAGTTCTTTGTTTCCGATGTCATAATTTCGTTCAGCTGTTGACATTTGGTATGAATAAAAGGCACATGGATGAAGGAGAATCTTGGGTCCAATTCTTTGTGACAGAATGGCACCAACAGCGGAGTCGGATGCATCAACTTCTAAGATGAATGGTAATTCTGGATTTGGATGGATGAGGATAGGGGCAGATGTGAAGAGTGACTTCAATTGTTCGAATGCCGCATCCGCTTTAGGAGACCATTTGAAGGGGAATTCTTTCCATGTGAGTTGGGTGATTGGAGCAATAATGCCAGAGAAATTTTTAATAAAACGTCTATAGAAATTGGCAAAGCCCACAAATCTCTGAATGTCCTTTTCATTTCTTGGGATTGGCCATTCCACCACAGCTTGAATCTTGCCTGGGTCCATACTCAAACCCTCGGGAGAGATGATGTAACCGAGAAATTGCATGCTGGTCTTTTCAAATTCGCATTTTTCGAACTTGATGTACAATTTGTACTTACAGAGATGCTCAAGGACAATTCGGACATGTCTCTCGTGATCCATGATGTTATCTGAGAAGACTAGGATGTCATCCAGGTATGCCACTACGAATTGGTCCAATAACTCTCTGAGGACATCATTGATTAAATGCTGGAAGGTAGCAGGGGCATTACAGAGTCCAAAAGGCATCACCAGATATTCATAGTGCCCATAACGGGTTCGGAAGGCTGTTTTCCATTCGTCACCAGGTCGAATGCGGACCAAATTATACGCTCCTCTGAGATCTAATTTGGTAAAGATTTTGGCTAACCGAATTCTTTCAAATAGTTCAGGAATCAGAGGTAATGGGTACCTGTTCTTCACCGTAATCTTATTTAGTTCCCGATAGTCAATGCAGGGGCGTAGAGAACCGTCTTTCTTTCTCACGAAGAAGAGCGCAGCGCCTGCTGGAGAAGTAGAGGGTCGGATAAAACCCTTTGATAGGTTCTCCTGTAGGTAGTCATTGAGGACCTTCAATTCTGGTTCTGAGAGGGAATAGATTCTTCCAAACGGAATGGCAGCACCCGGTAATAATTCAATGGGACAGTCATAAGAGCGATGTGGGGGAAGCATATCCTCGTTCTTCTTGTCACACACATCTAAAAACTCAGAGTATGGAGCCGGCAGAAGATTTTCTTGAGACGAGGAAATCTTATCTATGCCTACACACTCTGGTATAGGAGTTTTAGGTAGACAGGCTAGCTGACAGTGCTCCGAGGGAAACGTGAGGGTCTTTGTCTTCCAATCAATTAGTGGGTTATGGATCATGAGCCATGGAATTCCCAGAATCACTGGAAACAAAGGTGATGGAATGAGACCAAATGAAATCTTCTCCTGGTGATTGGGCTCCATGATTAGTGTTAAGTTAATGGTTTCATGGGTAACAGGTCCAGAGCTCAAGGGAGAACCGTCAACGACTTCCATCCTTTCTGGTGATTTCTTGGCTACAAATGATACCGAATTGTTCTTGGCGAATTCTATGTCCATAAAATTCCCTGCCGCCCCTGAGTCGACCATTACTGTGGTTGAAAAACGATGTGTTCCTTCCTCGATTATAATAGGAACCAGGAGGTGAGGAGGGTTATCTTTCCCTTGAGAAGCAGAGAAAACAGTTGAAATAGCGTGCAGCTGATTTCTCCTAGGGCTCTGGAAAGAAGACCGCCTGGACTTGTTTGGGCAATCAGCGAGATAGTGCCCATCGTTTCCGCAATATAAACAGAGATCTTCTGTTCGGCGTCTATTCCTTTCCCCGGTTGAGATGGGTCCCTGCAGTGTATTTACTTGCATCGGCTCCTCCTCAGTCTCCCTGGAACGTCTTGGGGTACTGACATCTCTAAACCCGGGGTTGCTTGGCATGAACCCCTGTCTATCCAATCATCTTTCCGTAAGCCTGCGATCAATTTGGATGCATAGGGCCTCATGCAGAGAGCAGCGCTAACAGGAAAAGCGGCATTTTTTGGCGAAATCTGCCTTTAGAAAGGCAGGTAATGGCGAGTGTAGAAAAAAGCGCCATTTTTTTTTTAAATCTTGCTGCGCGGCTGGCGAGAACCTACATCTCGCCAGCTGTAAAAATATCCTAATTCAGAAAGGCGCGATCGCCATCTAGTGGCTGTTCGCGCCATAAAAATGGAGAGAAATTGTACAATTTGCTCCGCCAAAAAAAGTTGGCAGGAAGCTGGAGCTCACCGGCGAGAGGGAAAAGAAGAAAAAAAACCGCGTTTTTTTTCAAACATGTTTCCCCAGCGCGCATCTCGCCGGTTGAAAATCTCTATATTCACACACGATTTTAAAAGCAGTTATCGGGCCTTTCTGCATCTGGAGATAAAATCACGCCATTACAGGTACATTTTATTAACATCTCCAATTTATTTTAGCGCTGCTCTCTGCATAGGGCCCATAAACGGACAAAGTCCTGAAAACTCTCTGGGGGCTCCACCCGGGCTAGTTCGTCTTTAACTTGCTCCGAGAGACCCTGCCTAAAATGATATTTCTGCGCGGCCTCATTCCCATCAGTATCGTTAACCCATCTGCGGAATTCAGCGGCGTACTCAGCTGCCGAGCGTCTTCCTTGACGAAGATTGTACAGAGTTGCCTCAGCGGTTGCACTACGATTTGGGTCATCAAAAATAAGACTCCTGGCTTCGATGGACTCCTCCAGGTCCCTTAGTAGTGAGCTATCTTGTTCTAACATAGGGGAGACCCAAGCAAGGGCCTCATCCTTGAGCAGGGTTATGATCAGTCCAACCTGGGCTTCTTCGGTATGATAAATGGTGGGCTGAAGCTTGAACACAAGTCTGCATTGATTAAGGAAATTCCGGAAAGATTGTTTTTTCCCCAAAATTTTTTCCGGAAGGAATATACGAGATGCGGTTTGCACAGGCACAGTGTTTTGACCAGACATGGTAATTAAGGCTGCACGTAGTTCACGATTCTCAGCTTCCGCGGTGGCGGCTTGTTCTTCCAAGCAGCCAAGATGATTGAACACGTGTCTTTGTTGTTCTTGGTAACCAACCATGATACGTTGTAAGTCATGGAGTGTCTGAGCCTGGGCCGGGTCTGTTCCAGCGGAATCCATGGTAGGGCCTGTTTATTCTGTCAAGGATTGGACTTCGGCTGAAGTGGATCCCATTGGCAGGAACAGCAGGGAGCGAAGTAGGGGTCACAAGCAGAGATCAGAGGCAGGCGGCAGATAACGAAGTCGGGTAACAAGCAGAGGTCGGCAACGAGGAGACTGGAACAGGATGATAGCAATAGCACAGCAGTAAACACAGGAACCTTGCAGGAGCTAAGGAACCAGTATAAACAGGCAAGGGAGGAACAGGAAAGGGAGGTTTATATATGCAGGCTGAGAGGTGGAGAACAGGGGCAGAGGTGTCAGGTATCAGGGTCTGGAATGTTCCTTAGTTTAGCAGCAGCAATCCCGGTGGACAAGTATAGGTACTGCAGGCTAGAACAAGACATTGAGAGTGGCAGCAGTCCCGGTGGCCAAGCATGGGTACAGCAGGCTAGAGAATATGACATTTGGACAGGAGCGCGATCTTATTCTTGGTGGCGAAATCCTGATCAATAAAATTGCCATCAGAATTGATGAATGCAGCGGTGGAGATCTGGAATTTATCTCCACTGAGCAGAATGGGCAGCATAATCCAGGTTGGGAATTTTTCCTGGGGGGAAGGGGAAGAAGAAATGGTACCCAATGTGACCCCCTTATGCCTCATTGGGTTCTGGCATTTCCCGGCCGGAGGGGGCAGTTTGCCAACAGATGTCCAGGATGACCAAGTAGTGGCATTAGTCGCTGTCCCGTCAGCACTGTCTCTCCGTCGCAGACAAGCGGTGACTCCCTAATTGCATGGGTTCGGGTTCGTCGGGAGACGGAGGAACATAGGGAACCAGGCTGCAACTAGCGGATCTAGTAGGGGCAGACTGAGGAAGCGAGCTTTCGACCCTCCTCTCTTGGAGACATTGGTCCACACGGATAAACACAGAGATGAGGTCCTCCAATCTGGTGGGTCTTTCTTGGGCTGCCAGCTGATCCTTGATAAGCTCGGCAAGCCCCTGCCAGAAGGCTGTGGACAGGGCCTAATCTTTCTAGGTGGTCTCGGACGCGACGGTCCTGAATTCCAGGGCATACTTGGTGACAGATCGGGAACCCTGGGAGAGATAGAAGAGAGAAGACGACGTCGTAATCTTGTGGCCAGGGGTATCAAATACATGTTTGAATTCCCTGAGGAAGTGAGGGTAGTCGTGCGTGATTTCGGGTCTCTGTTCCCAATTAGGAAATGCCCAGGCCAGCGCGTCACCAGTCAGCAGGGCAATGATGTAAGCGACTCTAGATCTTGCTGAGGGGAATCGATAAGGGGTCAACTCGAACTGAATCTCACACTGGTTGACGAATCCTCTGCATTCGTGGGGGTCTCCCCCAAAGCGGTTTGGGGTTGATAGTCGGGGTTTCGTAAATGTAGGGGAGTCCAGAGGGAGTGGAGCTGCTGCGGCCGTGGTGGCTGGAGTAGGTGCGTGCTGGGAGAGAACCAGTTTAGAGATTTCAGAGGTCAGAGAAGTGACTTGCGCCTCCAACCGAAAGAGTCGGTCTAGGGTCTTGACTGTTCTGCCTCAGCGAGGTCCATGTTCGTTGGGTTGAGCATAATGTTAGGCTGCACTCACCACGAAATAGACTGGACACCGGTACTGAGGTGGGAATATGACACCACGCACCCACGGCAATGGGGGCAGGACTGGTAGGTGGATTTTCTGGGATGCCGGGTGCAGGTTGGAGAAGGTGGGTTAGTATAGTACTTGCTGGGACGTGGAGCGGAGCAAGGAGAGATGTAGTTATCCGAAAGCCGAGGTTGAGGGTTGGAGCCAGGAAGAGGGTAGTTGTCCGAGAGGCGAGGTTGAGGGTTGGAGAGCAGCGTATGGTCAGATGCAAGCTGAGGTTGAATTCCAGAGAGGGGTCCTAAAGTCAAGCTGGGTCGGTAGACATTAGAGAAGACAACGAGAGGTTCAAAGCACAAGGCACAAGATGAGGCAGAGATGAGGAAACACGGAATAACCATGAAACTATGCTCAGCCAAAGAAGGAGCGGCTGAGCAGGATATTTGTAGGAGCCAGAGTCCAATGAGGGTAAGGGGCGGGACAGAGGAACGACCGCAATGAAACCAGGGATATGTCAGGGCAAGGGGAATGCCTGGGCGTGCAGATGATTGCCTGGGCGTGCAGTTTGAGAGTGGTGCACCCGTCCCTTGCGCGCGACCTGTGCGGGAGGAGCGGTCGTGCGGCATGAGAGGGGGAGGAGCTTAACCCCACGAGTATGCGGAAGAGTCCCGGAGTGTTATTACATTTTCATAGCAAAACACTTTAAAAACAATCTGCAAGTAGGTGCAAATTAGTGCAATAGGGATCAAGTAAACCTAGCACCTCTTATGAATCAGAAATTTCATTTAAAGGAAGCACGAAGTATTTATGGACCCGGGCAAGGGGCCACTTATAAGGGAATTGCACTATATACCATTATAGGCTAAAATTACTATATAAACTTGATCCCTATTGCACTAATTTGCACCTAATTGCAGATTGTTTTTAAAGTGTTTTGCTATGAAAATGTAATAACACTCATTTTCTTGTTTTAGGTTCGTTCATTCCTTATATTCGTGCGCCGTTTATGATTTGTTGTTAATAAAGTTGTTGTTGATAGATTTTTTATGTAGTGCGGCTTCCCTGCCGCTAGCCCATTGGCTGATACGCCCGTGCGACGGACCAATGAGGTACCGGCGGGGGGTATTTCAATGTCCGTATTATATCACTCCATATTCCCTGATGAAGAAACCTACACGGTTTTGAAACGCGTTGGAAGAGAGAGATTAGTCTATACCAATCATTTGCCCTGCTACTGCACTCTGTTGTGCCACCGGAGGAGTACTGTAACGCGAGCCGCGGTGTACCCGAGAGGTGACGTCACAAACCGGAAGTGCGGTACTGAGGACTGCTGGAAGGAGGGCAGCAACCGTGGAGACACGTGAGAAAGGACTGTTCCTCTTTACAGTGCTGGACACTATTTACCCACGAGTGGGGATCATATAGGACCTCAGATTTATCCATCAAACCCATCCAGAACCTGGAAAATCACGGAACAGCTCCATGACAGACTGATGACATCTGATCCGGTTCACAGCGTTGGTGTATGGGTAACTTACCCCTAACATGCATTTATGATTTTTATTTGATGTACGCACAATAATTACCCTCTCAATTTGTTGTTATTATAATATACTTTTAATGCACTATGAGCGTTGTGCGCTGTGTTTTCTGTGTATTTGTCTGACTCTCTAGGGGGTGTCGTGAGCTATCCCCGGTATCACAGCTGCAGACGCTCCACTTTGTTTGAATATCCATTAGGTCACGTAAATATATAATATATATTTCACTGTTTAATCACTTCACGTTGTGAATTGTTTAAATAGTTGCGCACTGTTTCCTCATTTTGATATTGCATTGTGGTACAAAAAATAAATAGTGAAAATACCGCACACCAGATAGTGATACAGTATAGCTTGAAATGACATGACTCAAGAAATATATTCAAAAAAATTATGTGATAATTAATGTGTCAAAATTTTGTGACACAAACACAAATTGTGTGAGTATTACAATGTGAATAACATAAAATGGGACCTTTATACACTATGTAACATGGTATGTCAATCTGCCTATCTTTCCCCACCCTGTTATGTAAATCCTGGGGACTCACACCCGACACCCCTGGGGCAGTCCACTCACCTTCAGGAACAGCAATAGTTATGTATCCCAGTTCTGGAACCATCGGCAACCTCACAGCAGGTTGAACTGGTAGCAGCAGGGCCCACAGGCCCACAGCAGGGTCCGCGGCATAGCAAGGTAGCTCCATAATCATGGTCGCCCTGGCAACTGACTCGCCTCGGCATCGCGTCCTGGTGGAGGTGTCTCCATCCGTTGCTGTCCCTGATGACTTCAGCCGTGTGGAACCTGTGGAGAAGAGCCCACGTCCATCCCCGAGGCTGCGGAGGTTCCGGAACGTCCGAGGTGCTCCGCTACTCTAGGTCATGCAGGTGCTGCTAGGGAATTGCCTGCGGAGGAACCGAGGGATGTCCCCTACCTTTTGATGGGTAAGCCGCCCCTTTCCTACTTCATTGCAGATCCAGTTGCGGCCTACCTGGAGGAAGCCCTGGGTGTGGCCTTGTCCGGTGCGCTGCAGGGTTGCGAACTTCCATTTTCACCGGATGTGATGTCATCGCCGCCGCCAGATTGGAGCCTGCCTGGTGGTCTCATGGGATTGTCCATGGTCGAGGACTCGACAAGATGGCGTCCGAATAATCCACGGAGCCTGCTGCACCACTGCTAATGTCAGCAACGGTGAGTGTGTCAGATTCCCCAAAGTGCTTCATGTTATGTGGCCAATTGTAAGGGAGAAGGTCACCGGGCCTCAGAATTCCTGCTTTTGTCACCATCCTGGGGAAAAGGACAGCCCCGTTATACAGGACAGTCCATGGACTTTGCTGCGCCCCAGCCACCGGCCCTAGCATCCCATGTTCCATCCCATGCTATCGCTGTGCAGGACATTGTGGACTTTACCCAGGACCATTCTGCCCCTGTCTCGGTCCCATCCTCGACTAGTAGTTCCCACAAAGTCCAATGTATAGACCCTACTGTCACACCATTTGTGTTAACCAAGTTTCCTGATGCAAATGTGGGGAATTGATCGGGTGGGGGTGGGAGTTCTGAGGAATCTGAGGCAGAAGTCCCTGTATACAGTTGTGTTAAGAGATCTGGGTTTAGAGGATCTTAATATTCCTTCGGGAGATCCTCGGGGTCTCAGTCTCAATTATCCAGTGCATCTGCGTCATCCCAACCATCTACCCCCTCCAGTGCATTTTCCCCTGCATGTACCAAACTGGGTAGTTTAGGATCTGGATCTTTATCTTAGGACCCATTAGGTGGTGGGATCCTATGTTCTGTGGGTATTTCCCCATGTTAAAGAGTACGCGGTTTGTGTTGGTTGATTGATCTATAGTTGACCATTGGTGGGAGAAGGGCCAATTTGCTCTAGAGGAGATGGCAGAGGTACTTCTCAACCGACTGTGCGAGATAAAGCTGGGGGTAAGAGTACCAAACTTTATTTTCGATACGCTGTGATTCTTTGTACTCTTTCTATCCACCAGTACCTGGGAAGTCTCTCCTCATGCATCTCACTATGCCTTCCCTATTGCCTTTTCCGTTTACTGTTTCCTCACTCCTTTGTGAATGTCTCCGTTCTCTCCAACTTCCCCACTCCCCACTGCACCATTATTTCTACACCTTTTTTCCATCAACTTCTTTACCCCTCAATAAAAAAACACCCACACAAATCCTCTATTCACACCCTTTATCTACTCCTTCCTGCTGCTGGGGATCTCCCCTAAACCTGAACCCAGATATACACACCTGATTTCACCCATGTCTCCCTGCCATCTCTTCCCCTGTAAATTGTGTTAACCCTCTCATTTTAATACTGACTAAACTTAAAACTCACCCCACAAAGCATCCCAATAGCCTGCACTCATTGCAATTCACCCACACTCAGTCACTCCTTCCACCCATTGTGGCCAAGCACTGACCTGCTGTCTCTGTAAGTTCCCCATCAAACCTCTTAGATTGTAAGATCTTCGGGGCAGGGATTTCCTTTCCTACTGTCTGATTTTGCTGCACTTATTGTATTATTATAATTCCCTGTACTGTATTCTTTGTGAAGCGCTGAGTACACTTTTGGCGCTATATAAATAAAGACATACAATACAATACAAAGGGCCCCTCTATATTATAACAGGAGGCGTACCGGTTGTCCCATGGGTTCAACTTCCCCTATCTTCCAGAGCCAATTATGCAAGAAATTGAAGATGAATGGCATGATTGGTTAAGGTTAGCTGTTAAGGAGTATCTACATTCCCGGACCAGTTATTAAGAGCACATAACTGAATCTAATATCAGTGAGATCACGAGGGAATGGCTTACTGGGACCTGTATCTTTAAACATCGGGTAGAGGTTCGCTATGATACTGGTGGACCCAGAGTCTACTCTGTTTGGGTCAAGGACTTTGAGGAATGGCCTATAAAGAATCCTGATCCCAAATATTATAAGTAGTGCCCCATACTCTCCATGTTGGAAGGGTTAGTAGAGTAATAATCACTGGCACCAGTGGGTGATTTGGGTCTCTGGTTGCATTACGGTGATGTACTATCTTAATATATGACCTGTGGTTTATATTGCAGGTTCTTGACTGACGGATGATGCAACAAATTTGATCCCAAGTGAGGTCATTGGGGCTATCACCCAGGGGAGAGTGTAATAGGGTATGTCATTCTGCCTATCTTTCCCCGCCCTGTTATGTAAGTCCTGCTAGCTGCAGGCTGTAAGGGTTTAATATTATGGGTTTGTGACCTCACCCATGTTCCTCTATGATGGACAGGAGTAAGGTGGTGACTCATGGCCTGTGTAAGCCTATCAGTGATAGACCATGAGTCCGCCCCTTCTGTCCTAATTAGGGGAATACCAAATTTAGAGTTAGTCCTTTTCCTGCTCTGGAGGAGAGAGGAAGCAGTAGAGCTATCAGACTCTCCCATGGCAGGATGAGCATTCTCACCTTAAACCTTTGGGTTGGAGGAATATCTGATTCAGCCACAGATGCCCTATACTACAGAGGCAAAGCATCATCCAGAGGTATGGAGCCTCTGAGACCTTGCATCGCTGTAAGAAGATCTGCAGTGGATGTCCCCAATAAAAGACCTTGTACATAATATACCTCTGTCTGATTATCAGTCCTTGAGCAGAGGGAGAAAGAGTGCAATAGTGGGGGCTGACCTCCGAACATCCTGGAGCCCACTACTACTGCAGGCGCTAAGCAGCATATGAAGAACTCAGAGAAGTGCCTAAGCCTGTCCTGATCTCTCACCATCGCAGATCAGATTCAGCTCTCCTGACCCTAACAGGTATTTGCACCACACACTAGGTAGCATAGGCTGTGTATCTCCCAGAGGGTGGGGGAAACAGTGCTACACACATATGTGATTAAAGAATTCCAAAAACAATATGACCTTGTTAGTTCAAACACCTGAGAGCCTGCTGCTAGTCAGAGAGGGGGGCTCGCCATCCTGAGGTACTAGTAGATAGAAAAAAGACAGCGCACAACTCTCATGGTGTAGTATGTAAAAATATATTAGGCTATAGTGAAGCTGGTAAGTAATGCACGTACATCAATTAGGATAAAAACGGGCATTAATATGTTAGTGATATGTTACCACAATTGGCACACAGCTTGTCCCCACACCATTAGCAATTAAGCAGAGTTCCCCAAATGAGAAACATAGCTCTACTCACAAGTTTCTTGATGCAGGTTCTTCCATTAATCTAGAAGGGTAGTGGAGAGTGCAATGTCAGGTGGTGATTAGATGTCCATATGGGACCTGAAACATTACACTCTCCACTACCCCACTAAATAAATGGAAGACACTACATGAAGAAACTTGTGAGTAGAGCTCTACTTTGTATCTCACCAAACCCACCAGAAGACTCCCTTGTCCACCTTGATTGCTGCACCCTGCTTTTTGAAGATACAATATCCACCCATTACCCCCTTGCTGGGAAGATACCCTACTAGGGACCCCACACTTCCCCATGAAACCCACATTAACTGCACCCACATTGCCACATGATCCACAAGGGGTACCTGCCACAAGCTGACTTCTTGAATGCGGCTCCGCTCACCCACTGCTGCTGCTCTGCCCAACTTCAGGTGTGATATGCGCCGCACCTGCTGTCAAACCCCGGCACCGATCACGCTGAAGGCTGCACCTTCCAGTGATGTCTGCCCCACCTCTCTGGATCCCCTTCCCAAATGGAACCTGCTCTCTAACTCCTTAATGTCTCAGCAGGCCACCAGTCACCTCCACACTTCCTTTGTCTGGAGTTGTCCCCATTGCTTATAAGGGACCTCTGCACCCCTCAGCTTCCCTACCTAATGACCTATCTTACCCATATTTCTCCATTCTTAACTCTGGCTGTCTGTGTAATATCTTCAGAGGGCCTGGACTATGCCCTCTTCTTGCCACCAGGCCTCAATACATGGCCAGTTCCTTTCCCCTGCATCCTGATAGTTCTTAGTCCTACCTACATTCTCATTTGTGAAATGGGCCCTGTGAGGCTCAACCACTCAGGCAACCTGCTCTCCAGGTGCTCCTGTGGTGCCTTGGCCCCACTGCTTTTGCTCATCTGATGCCCAATTTGGGATACACATCCTGGTCTGCTACTCCATGCCTCTCACCTCCTCATGCAAGTCGGATCCTCTAAGTGCAGAGTGCAACACCACTCACTCCTTGTCCATTTATCCAGCTCTATCCAGCACATCCTGCAAGTGCTAATGGAGCTGATCCACCCTGTCCCTCATTGCAACTTATTGAACCCCCGGTCTTCCTCAGCCCTCTCTGCATCTCCATCACTTCAGATAAGCACAATATGTTTATCAGATTTTACCCAGCCTTGGAGCATGTGCCTGAGCTCCCAAACCACTTCCTCCCCCTCTTATAGTCTCTATAACCCCTGCCTCCCCCTCTAACCACTAGCTACCTCGCCTTACCTTCTCCTTGGAATTTACTCATTTATGCTCCTTAAGGCTAGATGAATGGTCCCAAATTACACCAGACACCCAGAATAAAAACTGAATGGGGGAGGCGGAAATTATGGACACCAGTAGGAGATGTGTGCAGAGGTTTTTAACACAGGAGACTAGGGATGTTCTAGGTCCAAAAAATAACCGGGTAACCGGAATCGGGTACACGGGGAAAACAAATTACCTGGCCGGCTGTCCAATAGTAATGTTCCTTCTCTGGTCACATGTTACTCTGCTCCCACCGGCACTTGCTGTGAAGGATGTCATCCTCTGCTGCCACCGGTTGAAGGATGTCTTCCGTTGCTCCCACCACCACCAGGATGTCGCCGTGGTCCTTCTCACCCTCCGCCGCGGTCCTCCTCATCCTCTGCTGCCGGCTACAAGTAAGTCTCTTCTGCTGCTCTGCTCCTGCCGTTCTCCACAAGGAGAACCATGGGAGCCGAGAAGAACGGAAATTACCCGGCACCGGGTTCCAGTGCCCTGGGCTGGTTCCAGGTAATTTCCGGGTACTTCAAATATGGTCGTGTATCGGGTTATTTCTGGGTACCTTGTACATCACTACAGGAGACATTTTTAAGGGGAAATCTAAAATAGGCTTTTATTAGCCGGCGTTTTTTAACAACACACACAGCTTATGTTTTAGCAAAAATAGGGTTAAAGGAAGAGAAACAAAACAGGTCTAACTCCCATATGGAGCACTGCCTAGACAACACAAAAGAAAGTGCTTTTGGTGCTAAAATCCCTTGAAAATGGGGATATAATAAAGAAAATTTTTTTTTTATAAAAATAGAATATAGATGTTAACAGGGCAGCCAGGAACCGACCGGGTATTTCCTTTGAATAAATTTCTGCTTTGCGCGTCAGGCGGAAGAATTGAAGCAGAAATGTATTCAAAGGAAATACCCGGTCGAGCAATTGAACCAAGATATGGGACAAGTGGATTTAATCGCCCGGTCCACATTACTTGAGTATCATAGAAAACCTAGATCCAGTGGGGATGACAATATAGCTTTTGTCACACAGTACAATCAGATGGCACCATGTATTAGACATGTGCTAAAGAAGTATTGGCCTATTCTTTTGAGAGATAACACTCTGGCACAGGTATTGACCCCCACTCCGAATATAATTTTCACTAAGGCTAACAATCTGAAATCTTTAGTAGCAACTAGTTGTCCACTGTCTAAGAAGAAGTCTCATTTGTCTAGTGCAGTTAATGGCTTTTTCAAATGTACTAGATGTACTGCCTGTATATATGGCAAAGCAGGCACAATGTTCAAGTCGCATGTCACCTCAAAAATATATTCAATAAAATCTTTCATTAATTGCCATTCAGCATATGTAATTTATTTGCTTACTTGTCCCTGCGGTCTTTGTTGGCAAGCGAATGAAATTACTACTACCAATTGGAGGGGGGGGGGGGGGCGATAAAGTCAACTAGATTAGCAGATGTGAAGCATTCTGGATTTATGACCTTAGAACCCTCTCTCCAAATGGTCTCAACCTAGACTTTGATCTAGGGGTATTTTTGACTAAATAGAAAGGGTCATT
The DNA here is from genome assembly GCF_040206685.1 of Ascaphus truei. NCBI lineage: Eukaryota > Metazoa > Chordata > Amphibia > Anura > Ascaphidae > Ascaphus > Ascaphus truei. Next base: position 231,485,118 of record NC_134485.1, on the reverse strand, counting down.
TATATAAGAGTTATTTATTTTTTTCCTTTTTCCTTTTATTATTAATTAATATTTCTAATTATTAATTATTATTTTTATAATTATTAAAATTAATATAATTACTATTTTTATTTATTTAGATTATTTAGACTAATTATTATTTTTGATCATTTATAGGTTATTTATGATTGTACCAATGTTATTTATATGAATATGTGTTGGATTACGCTAACATAATCTATTATTATTATAGTTACAATTTCATTGTTATTCCATCCCTGTTTTTATAACGTTAGGTGTTTGTAAGTTTGTTATTGTGTATATGTTTGTGCTAGTCTTAGTTTGTATTGTCAGGAGCTGAATTTTAAACTTTATTGGAGTTAAGATATATCTGTCCAATTAGTGTCGAGTGAGGTGTATATAACAGAACTTTACCCTCACTAAACCATCCCCTGAGGAAGTGACGTCAGTCACGAAATGCGTAGGGCAAATGTCACGGTGCCTTGGAGAGAACTGGATGCGTGTAGCGTGTCTTACCACCGCAGCAGGATACAGCGTCATCGCGTCATCGCGAGAGAGGCTGTGTTGGACGAGTGCGGCTGTGTGCATCTTCCCTTCCCCTGTAACCATCTTGAAGAGCTTCTTGATATCAGAGGGAATCAGGACACACACTTCACATCGGAGAACCCACATAGGACTCTCTCTGCATCTGGCATCCGTCTCTGCATGGTTTTTACACGCCTACAAACTCCGGTCCTGTGGTAAGTAGGGTTTTGGGTTTTAACCCCTTGATGACCCGCTGCAGCAGGCTCCTTTGTTTTAATAAATAGTTATTCTCATTTTCAGCTTTAGTGTTAAGTGTTATGTTTCTCGTGGTGTGTTTTTTGTTGTCTGTCTGTTTTTAACTATTACATGTTACACTATGATTTTCTTTTTTGTCTTTGTCCCCATGCTAAAGACCCCTTGACTGGAGATATTCTCTTGATTGGACTATTTGGATCCTACCCCCCACCTCTTTTGGACTTCATATTGGGACTTATTGGACATTTTCTATACGGGCGCTGGTTTGTATCTGTTCACTGCCTAGACAACACCACACTCTATCTATGAGTTGGGGTTCTAGGTCCCTTTTTAACAGCAATCAGAGAAACAGTTCGCAGGTGGAGGTTAGTTACCTTCGGGCCCCAGCTTCCTCCAGTCTGGCTATGAGGGTGGCAAAGAGTCCCAGTACAGGCTTCTCTCCACAGTGGTCTAGTATCCTCCTAGTTCAGAGAGAAATAGTCCCTGTGTGATCTCTCCAGCAGTCCAGCGTGTCTCCCTGGATTAGAGATCTCCCTGCAGTGAATGCTGCTGTTTATTTAAAAGTAATGAGTCACCTGAGCAGGTTAATTAGGACAGTCTACTCTGAATTAACCTGCTCAGTGCTAGGATCAAGCTCTCCACACAGGTTTTCCTGCAAAGCTATTTATACAGGGAAAGCACCCTGTTACACCACCAAAAACTGGAGGAAGAGAAGGGTGGATCTCGGTACTGTGGTCATGTCGCCCTTCCCCTATATGTGTCAAGGCTGTCTATCTAATTTTAACAAATGCTACATACCATATGCAACCCTCCTTGCTCTGCTCTTAAGGAGTTTACATCGTGATAGACTATATAAATTGCTGTGCTCAGTCCCTATTACCTGGTCAGGGTGCTGAATCCGCACCGGCTGGGCTAGGTGCCCTTAGCTTTACACCCTAAGGAGGTACTGACACTTGGCTTGACTTGCGTTAGCTGATCTAACTCCGTCCTGCATAACGTCCATTATGCTCTGTCACTAAGGAGCACCTTGCGGGCTCTGGCTTACTTATTACTATCCTGAGATCCATGTCCCGGTTCTGTATTCTAACTGTCACTTCTAGGCAGGATGGTATTGAGACTGATATGATCCTGTCAGTTGGACTGGTACTGTTACACCCTGGAATCCCTCTCTTAGAAATATCTGTAAGGAGTACACCTCCTCTCATATCTACAAACTATACAGTGAGGCTCCCCCAACTCTTACTCCTTCAGGAACCAGAGTTCCAGAATCTTCTATTTCAGTATATATACCCTATTGGTGATGTCACTATTGCCAAAAAGTGGGCATCGCTTAGTTTCCGCCATGTCACCCAGTACCATGTGATGGGAGAGGGCGTTACATCTTATAAACCCACACATTTAACCCTTTAAGGCTGCTAATTCGTACACTAACAAATAGTTCCCAAAGGGGGGCTACACATATGAATATACAACTTCAATTGAGAACTGTATGGGAATGGATTTAAAAATGTGTGCCAAAAAATTAATTTATTTCCATTTTTAGTATACTGCATTCCTTGTGCATTTTTTAATAGTGTTTGATTCATACACCCATATACACTTTTTACTATGCACAAAAGAACATTTTCTCATTTGTTTTTACACCAGGAACAAGTTGGCGTATGAAATTGACGCATTTTGTGTAATTTTGGATGCAGCTACATCATAATCTTTGATGCATATGATTTACTAACTGTACGTGCAATGCGCAATAAAATCACAAACACAATTTGGTCTGATCTTTATTGCAAATGATAGAACTTGCCGGGTCAGACACCCAATTATAAATTGGTTTGATACATACAGTAGACGCAGATCCATATTATAATCGTCTGAGTAAAATCAGCACTAGCTATTAGTTATGCTCCACTTGATACAAAGACACCACATACACCAAAATGCATATCTGGGGAGTAACAAACCATATTATTCGCCAACAGATAATACGACAACTCCAAAGAATTTATGTACTGTAGAAATATTACAAGTCTGAAATATTATTCAACAATACTTATATATTTCATGCTACTGCACTGTTCTTCATTCACGTTTGTCCTAGGGAATGCTTCTTTTAAGTACTATGTTCCATTATGAAAGCCATACATAAGAAATAAACAAATGAGAGATTGTGCAAAGAAGAGCACCTACAAAGTGGCTTTTTTTGCATCATAAAGATTAAAGGACCTCAACATGCACATTCTGGTTTTACAGCCAGTAGATACAGTACATCCACCCCATAGTGTCTTTGCTCAAAATATATATTATAAAAGAAACGTTTTAAATCAAGTACTCACACATGATGGAGATCCGTTATCCGGTGCTGCCTTTTCGATGTACAAAGGAATAGGAAAATTACCTTTGATAAAAGTAGAATTTGATACTTTTAAAGACAAATCTTTTACTAACACAATTGAGACAAAATAGGTTCAAAGTAGCTTGCACATTAAGAGATACATTATCCAATCTTACCTAGCTTCAATTTCACTGCAAAATAAATTATGTTCGGAGCTTTGTGTGTAGGGGGTCATTTAGTAAGGTCTCTTGGCTGCAAAACTGGGACAAAACTAGTGCAAAAAACAAACATTTAGCAAAGAAAATGAATCCTATTAAAGGCAATTTGAGTTTTCCTTTTGATAAATCTGATACAATTCTTTTGCATAGATTATTCCCCTGTTCTGCAGCCATTGACGCATAGAAACATAAGTAAATAACCCCACTGTCCTGTATGAATTATTGCTGTTTTTTTACAATGCATTTCTTCATTAGAAAAAGGGACCTTGGCAAAGCTCCCCAAAAAAAGAGATAGCACAAATAATATCCTAATATTAGAAACCACCATTTCATTTGGCATTTTTCCTTATTTGCTTTCCACTACATTTAACTAAGCACCAAGATGACGCTTCAGTAAAACATCTACGCATTAAGGATTTGTTTTCCTTATTATTTCCAGTAAACTTGATGATTATTTAATGGGCTATTCATATAAGTCCCAGAGTGCTTGATTTACAGGTCAAGTCTCTAGCTATTGTACAATAAAATGTTAGGTCTCTGATTAGGAGCCCTGCTGATTGGAGGATCTTGTTGGAAATGTGTGCGCAATGCATCATCTATGGATCAAATTGCCCCATGATGCTCCGTGTCACCTGCTTATAGCATTTTGCTCATTTTAGAGGATATCCTAGGAAGAGCATCCCAGTGTGACAACACTTGTGTTGCACAGTTACAGCATGTAATGAGGCAATATAATATTAAAAGGGAAATGTCATGAACTTGTAATACTCTAAAGGACAAAAAAAACAAGCATTTTCAGTGTTATTATGTATGTATATCCATATTTATATAGCTCCCGCAGTGTACTCAGAGCATTACAAAAGAAACGAGACAATACAATATATAGGGAATTATAATACAATAAGTGCAAAATAGTCATGAGTCTAGGCTATTGAAATTTAAGAAGTCTTTTTCCAGGTTTAATGTTGACGTTGGGGAGAGAAGGTGCTTTGCGTATACCTAATGGGAGGGAGTTCCACAGGTAAGGGGCAGTGAGGGGAAAAGGTTTATGGTGAGAGAGAGCTGCAGAGGTGAAAGGGGTAAAAGGCAGTTCTGAGCAGAGCACAGGAGATGAGCCGTGGGAGAACAAGAGATCAAAGCTGATATGTAGGGAGAAGCAGATGAGTAGAGTATCGTGAAGGTAGGGAAGATAGCTTTGTAGGCAATGTAAATGTAGAAGGAAAGGGGGGTGTCACATTTGACATATAGGACACTTGCTTTGGCAAAAGGATACATGGTACTACTGTTTACATTGATGGAAAAAGGGAATATTAGGTCGGCCTATCATAGATACTCTACAATTAGGTCCGGAAATAATTAGACACTGATAAAAGTTTTGTTATTTTGGCTGTGTACCAAAATAAATTCAAGTTACAGTTAAATAATGAATATGGGCTTAAAGTTGAGTCAATCAGCTTTAATTTGAGGGTATTCACATCCAAATTGGAGGAAGGGTTTAGGAATTACATCTCTTTAATATGCAGCCCCCTCTTTTTCAAGGGACCAAAAGTAATTGGACAATTGACTCAAAAGCTGTTTCATGGACAGGTGTGGGCTATTCCTTCATTATTTCATCATCAATTAAGCAGGTAAAAGGTCTGGAGTTGATTCTAGGTGTGGCATTTGCATTTGGAAGCTGTTGCTGTGAACCCACAACATGCGGTCAAAGGAGCTCTCAATGCAAAGTGAAACAGGGCATCCTTAGGCTGCAAAAAAAAGAAAGAAAATCCATCATAGAGATGGCAGGAACATTAGGAGTGGCCAAATCAACAGTTTGGTACATTCTGGGGAAAAAAAGAACGCACTGGTGAGCTCTGCAACAGAAAAAGGCCTGGACATCCACGGAAAACAAAAGTGGTGGATGATTGTAGGATCCATTCCATGGTAAAGAAAACCACCTTTACAACATCCAGCCAAGTGAAGAACACTCTCCAGGAGGTAGGCATATCATTATCCAAGTCTACCATAAAGAGAAGAATTTACAAGAGCAAATACAGAGGGTTCACCACAAGGTGCAAACCATGCATAAGCCTCAAGAATAGAAAGGCCAGATTAGACTTTGCCAAACAATATCTAAAAAAGCCAGCCTACAGTGGCGACACACTTTATTCGAGCTCGGCTAGTCCCACGAATTCGGGTATACCCGGGTGTATTGAGGTTTGTGACTGTTTTCTGCCCGAGTGCATTGAGGTATTTTCCAGGCAGGGATTGAAGCATTTTATTCCCGCTGGCTGCAATACTGCACAGTATATATATATATATATATACTGCATTACAATTCATGAATTTATGCCATCTGGTAGACACGCGAAGCATTGCAGCCTATTAAATCATAATCATTATCATTTAACAGATCAGCCGCCCGTCAGCCAGGCATGAACCCAGGCTGGGAAGGCAAACGCAACGGGGCTTGTCAGAGGTGAGGAGCGGCGCATTCCAGGTATCTGCCAGGTACATACTGGGTATTTGCTCGAATAAAGTGTGTCGGTGCAGTAGTTCTGGGACAGCATTTTTTGGACAGATGAAACTAAGATCAACCTATACCAGAATGATGGGAAGAAAAAAGTATAGAGAAGGCTTGGAACGGCTCATGATCCGAAGCATACCACATCATCTATAAACACGGTGTGATGGCATGGGCATGCATAGCTTACAATGGCACTGGGTCACTAGTGTTTATTGATGATGTGACAGAAGACAAAAGCAGCCGGATGAATTCTGAAGTGTATAGGGATATATTGTCTGCTCAGGTTCAGCCAAATTCAGCGAAGTTGATTGGACGGTGCTTCACTTAACAGATGGACAATGACCCAAAACATACTGCGAAAGCAACACAAGAGTTTTTTAAGGCAAATAAGTGGAATATTCTGCAATGGCCGAGTCAATCACCTGATCTCAACCCGATCGAGCATGCATTTCACTTGCTGAAGAAAAAACTTAAGGCAGAAAGACCCACGAACAAACAACAACTGAAGACACCTACAGTAAAGGCCTGGCAAAGCATCACAAAGGAGGAAACCCAGCGTTTGGTGATGTCCATGCGTTCCAGACTTCAAGCAGTCATTACCTGCAAAGGATTCTCGACAAAATATTAAAAATGAACATTTTATTTATGATTGTGTTAATTTGACCAAATTACATTTAAGCCCCTGAAATAAGGGGACTGTGTATGAAAATGGTTGCAATTCCTAAACGTTTCATACGATATTTTTGTTCAATCCCTTGAATTAAAGCTGAAAGTCTGCACTTCTATTGCAACTCGGTTGTTTCATTTCAAATCCATTGTGGTGGCGTACAGAGCCAAAATTATGAAAATTGTCTCAGTGTCAAACTATTTCTGGACCTAACTGTAGGTGCAATCCCTGCAGGAAACCTTTCTTGAATAACTGCATCCTCAGACAGGAGTAAAACAATGGTCTTTATTTGGTCACAACATACAGCATATCTTCTGAGTCCCTGGAGTCAACCCAAGAAGCTTGAAGCCCCAACAGTCTCTCCCCAGCTCCCTTACCCACTGATGGGATGAGGGGAAACAACTCCCACTACCCCGAGGGAGGGGACAGAACAGATAGAACCAGATCCCTGGCTCCAACTCACAACAACTCTTCCCCCAGAGGGGAGAGAACAGAACTCCCTTAATTGAGCAGCAGACCCTTTATATTACTGGGGGAGGGTCCCAGGTCTTAGCCCCGGTAGGCAGGGTCGGCAACAAGGGGGGACAGCCTGTGTTGGCGTCTTGGGCCCCATGGGTCTGGGGCCCGTCTGCCTGGGCCCCCTGCGTGGCTGTAAAAAAAAAGCGCACTACCGCCGGGCCCCCTTCATCACTGCCGGGTGTCCCGCCAGCTACCACCCCCCTGCAGTACCATCGGGCCCCTGCATCACCACCAGCCGCCTGGCGTTCCGCCAGTCCCACCGGCTACCACCCCAACCCCCCACCCCCACGCAGTATCACCTACGACTTGGTAAGGGGCGCAACACTATTTTGGGGGGGGGGGGGCATGGCATGTACAGAGGCACCGTGCTGAGAATCCGAGGCCTCTGTAATCCACTTACCCGGCTTTAGTCCATGCGTCTCCATGGCAACAAAGCGTAATTTGACACCCATTGCCATGGAGACGCGGCATCATTTGACGACACATTGGAGGTAAGGGGGGCTCAACACAGGGGGAGAGCAGGCAGGGGGGGGGTGAGTGGCAGCACAGGAAGTGCTTCTCTAATAAACTCTATTTTATCTGCAGGCCATATCTCTAAGACTTGGAAAACTGCCAGAGGTGTCCCAACCTTCAAAAGTGGGGACAAAAACACTGTTTCAAACTACGGGCCAATCTCTCTTCTCCCAATACTATCCAAAGTCATGGAAAAATGTGTTCACTCCCAACTAAACGTTTACTATACCAAGAGAAATTTCCCTAGCGAATTGCAATCTGGCTTTTGCCCCAAAGACTCCTCAGTAACTACCCTTGTAAAAGTTTTCAATGCAGTGTGGAGTGGAACTGGGACAACTTACTGGTGCACTATTCCTAGATTTTGAGAGGAGATAGCAACCTGAGTGTAAGAGAGACACATTTTAAAAATAAATTTTATTTTCTATCATATTCTTTAATTATATTTTTAATTTGTTCCATTTGTTTTAGTTTTTATTATTGATGAGTGGTGCCACTGGCTGGAGGGCCTCTCACCGGTCACCATCACTGTGTCCATCCTGTGAGACTGAGGATAGAGGTCAGATTCAACAATTATTTTAGACTCATTTGGCAATACAGGCAGAAAAGTCCAGTGGTTGATGTACCAGTAACTCTTCCTGCTGGTACCATGCACCGGAATGGGCGTAGTAAGGGGCCTGCTTCAACCCTGGTTGTGTGCGGACCTCAGGAACTGTCTGCTCCTGCGCCTGTTCAGCCTGTGTCAGGAGGAACAAGTTGTTGTTAAAGTATCCCTATTTTAGAGGAAGCAGGTAGTAGCATATATTTTGAGTATTTTGACTGTTTGTTTCATGCTCTATTTTTGTCAGTGTGACCTTGTACCCAGATATTTCCTCATTATTATTGACCTCCCCTTAATAACTCTGTATTACTGAGAGGCTGTTGAGGCTTCCAGCACCTAGGACCACTTGTTGCTTGAACCGGTATGTGAGGAGAAGATGTTGTAAGGGTTCCGGTCCTTACAAGGCTATAGAACTTCCAGGCAAAGCCCTCCCTATGCTGGGCAATCAGAATCACCTGCTCTTGGAATTACACTGCAGTCTGCTTGATGCTACCTTTTATGCAGCTCTGCCCCTATTCGCTGGCTATGCTATTTAGAGTCAGCCCTTGCCCCCCAGGAAGCGGCTGAGCCTAGATCTTCTTAAATGTAACTGTGCATGCCACAAGCACCTCTGCTTGGCCTGACTTGGCCTGTCTTGAAGCTTTTCTTCACCTTGAAACTTCCTGCATCCAAAGGCCATTCCTGTGCTGTAGCCTTTGTGCTAAAGCTTCCTGTCCCTGGCAGTCTTTGCCTTCATCGCGCTGTAGCGGCTACATTGAAGTCCTCTGTGTTTCTGTGGCCTGTCTGCATCCCCTGTTCCCAGTGGCCTTCTCTACATCCTGTTCCTGTCCCCCTTCCAGAGGCCTTCATCGCACTGTAGCGCTTACACTGAAGCGCCTTCGCTGAAGTTTCCTAATGCCGACTCCAGCTTGTGACCATGACCATCGCTCCTGTGCCACCTGCCCTGAGCCCAGCATGGAATACGTTTACTCTGCCTTCTCCAACCCCACCCGGTTATGTACGACTACTTACTATGCAATTCAGACCCGACTTCGTGGTCTATGGTCGGTGTTTCACTATCCCCACCTCAGCTCCGCGGTCCGGTTCTGGTTTGTGGTGAGCATGAACATTACAGATGCAGCCGCACATGTGTGTGCTTGCCGGTCAGGCTGGTGTTAGGGTTTCCAGTACGGGGCCCAGTTCTAGTCTGTTGTGGAACCCCATGATTTTGAATCTGTGTCCCTGGATCTGGTTTCAGCTGCACCATGAGTGGGTAGTAGCAGGTAGCAGTAGCAGTGCCTTCAAGCATTCAGGAGCAGGTTGCGACTGCTGTAAGCCTGACTAGTCCAGGGAGTTTGGAGAAACTGAGGGTGACATTGGTGGTGGTGGTGATGGGGGCTCTTCTGGTGAACTTAGTGAGAAGCATCTTGGAAAAGGTGAGGCAGAGAAACGGGGAAGTGCCTCTCATCGAGGTCACAGTGTGGTTCCCCAGGCTTCTCCTCCTTGTATTCCAGACTCCTCCTCCAGCTTGCAGGCATCCCAGAGGCACTGTCGGCTGCCCAGAGGAACAAACAGCATTGTATGGGCATACTTCCAGTTGCCCAGCCATTGCTCATTAACCTTCCCTGGGTGGTCCACTGTATGCAATATCATGCAGCGGTGCATAGGGGTAAGAGTGGAGAATGCCTGCACCATTTCAAGAAAAAGTACTGTGACATTATTGCTATCCCAAAGGGAGAAGTGCAGGGATTCACTGTCTGTTTTTCACATTTGTATGGCCAATCGCTTTGCCAGCTGCATGCTCTTTACATGGAGAAGCGCGGCGATTATATATTTGTTTTACATTTTAAACATGTCTGTTTAATAAACTATTCATTACACTTTCATACAGCTGCATGTATTCAAAAAAACCACGGCGCCGATTTTGTGTGCTCTGGTGTACTTCACGCAGCATGAACGCGGCCAATCGCCCCCGGCACCCGCGCTTATTGCGATTGCTTAGTTGAATTTCATGGATTCTGTTTCTTTGGGTGCAATGAAATGAATGAATTGCAATGTGTTCAGTATTGTGCTACTGTGCTACTGTGCTACTGTATCAATTTAATGTGTTTAAAAACCAGAACTCTAAAATTCAATTTTCTGCACTCGCCGCACTCGCGTCTTAAGGCGGTACGGTTGGAAGACATCCCGCGTCATGACATCGGTATTCCGATTTACACAACGCGTGATTTGTTTCAAAAACGGCCGCTGCAGCTGTACTTTCTAAGTTTTTTGGTTATGAGGGATAGAATGAGAATCTGCACTTTTATTCCCAATAGTCATATCCCTTACACACTGCAAACCTGACTTAGCTTTTAAAACACCTCTCAACCTTATGTTTAAAACTCCTTGTGCCCTTATATATAGTTGGAGTACCCCCAGAACTCCTATACCAGGTTCTGGGTGACTGGGGCATTAACTGGGCATCCCCCTTTATACTAGGGACCCCTTTACTGTTTCAGGGATACCACACATCCCTATGCCCCATTTACTTTTCTGGTCTGTGCTGAAGCAGGGAGTCCTAGTGGTGAGTCGCGCAAGCGTTTTCAAGGCAGGATTTTGACCAGAGCATTGTGCCAATATGTATCCGGGATTCCGACCTGATTCCCGGGTACATTTTTGGGGTATTCAGCAACTCTGGACCCCGACTACCCAGGCACAATCTGAGAAGACTTTCTCCGCAAAACTCACCCTGAAACTCATAGTCTGCTTGAGAAGACACTAAGAGTCACAAAGGTCCCCCAGGAGTCTCATGGAACAAGATGAAGTCAGAAAATGAAGAGTGGCGATTGAAAGTGGGAAAAGGATATAATATGACAATGATTGAAAAGTTTGGAAACATGTTATTTGATTGTTTATTGTTACTTAATTTATTTCATTATTTGTCATCGATTTAAGCTAAGAACTCAGTGGGATGAGGTATGTTGATCTGAGAGGATCAAAACTGCTCTATCTACCTATACTGTAGATTTATACACACCCTGTAACTGTAAGGCAGGGATGTGGACATATAATTTCTGCCAGGACTGTATTGGTAGTGTGTTGGATTCCCAGGAGGGATATGGAGTTTATACCTGTCTTGAATGCAGAGCACAGTTTCAGGAGCGTCCTGCACTGCAGAGGAACCTGAAGCTGTGTTACATAAATGAGAAATGTCACACTCTGTGTGAGACGCAGAGAAATTATGCTGCTGCAATCTTTAGCTACGTTGAGTTAATTTCATACACAGTCAGCCTCTGTGACCACCGGTTGTATTAATTATTAAATAATTAACACATTCATGTGTCAGAGAGTCACTTAATGCTACTTGACTTGTAGAAGTGACAGCCAGTGAAGTGGACACTACATTGATTCACACAGATATAATACTCAATGAGTGCTATCATACTACTGTTCACACAGGTGAATCATTTTTATGATCCTAATAAAATAAATGTCCTAGGGTCCTCCCTCCCACCCATGCTTTATTGCAAGATGTTACAGTAATTGTAATTTAAATTAGGACATACATAAATGTAACAGTTTTACGGGCCCCCACCCAATCTCACATTGGCCCCTGTGGTCTACTTGCCCCATTACATGTCTGTATGTCGTGTGGTGCACCTGCTGGCTTACAGGACTCCTGAGTCTCCCACTGAGTTGGTATGGGGATATCAGCACGACAGGCATCTGAGTTAGTGTGATCTGAGTCTTACTCAGATCCGATGCAGCACCTCCACCCCATCAGGATCTCTGCGGCTGCAGGGAGAAGTGTCTGATGGGGACCTCCTTCTGGGTGCCTCCTTCTGTGTAATAACTTCACTCACACACAGCAAGGGTCTTGTGAAACTGGGCATCTTTATTGCATGTTCAGGCAGATTGCCCCTCATTGCGGTCGTCCTAGCCGCTCATCCTGGTGAAGTGCATCTCTCTCAGAAAGTTCCTTCTCTCTTAATAGAGTGGGATCACCTCTCCACTAAGGGAGATCATGGTATATTTGTATTGTCAGTTGTGAGTCCCCCTCCTCTTTTATATTTCTCCCCCTGTTTTTATCTTTATACCAATAAATTTGTAACATTAATCATAGTTTGGTATGCCCGTGTGCTTTATTATAAAGGATACTTTTTTGTTGTGCTATACATTATCTATCCTTGAGCACCACTGCCTTTTGATATTCTATCATACACTTAGGACAGTTTTTGGACAACCGCTATTAATTGTGTTGATGCAGTATACTTTGTGTCTTCTCCCATATATATATATATATATATATATATATATTGTGACAAACGACTTACTCCGGGGCTCCGCCGTCTGTCCGGGACTGTTAGAACACGGTCTTTTAGGGTAGGTTAAATGATGAGACGTCACGTACTGTTCCTTTAAACAGGCTATGCCTTGTTTATTTAGTCCCAGGCACTGAGACTGCCACAGTGAAAACAGAAAACAAAGCCAAACAAAAAGCTGCTCATCTGAGCGATAACTTAACTTAGATATCCCTGACTCAGGGTTGGAAGTGGCTTTTCCACTTCCAACAACAAAACAAGGTACTTTTGCAGACTTAGACAAATGAACAGAAAGATTGAACCTGTTTGGGGAAGAGGCTTCTCCCCTCTGTAGTTCAGCAGCCTTCCAGCCTCCATGCTCTTGGGGAGAGGGAAGAGCAAACAGGAAATCAGTCTTACATACCTGATTTCTAATTAGCATGACAGGTGACAGAAATCAGGCAGCAGACAAACTCTGGTCTGGATCTCTCATCCCTCAGTTCCAGCGCTTGCCAAACTGTGGGATGGAGTGCATGTATTATAAGGCTGCACTCCCAGGCCAAACAGGATAGAAACTGTTCAGTATCCTGGGAGCCCTATATACGGAATTTATTACCATCCCCTGGTTTCTGTCACTATATATATATATATATATATATATATATATATATATATATATATATATATATATATATATGTGTGTGTGTGTATGTGTGTGTGTGTGTGTGTGTGTGTGTGTTCTGTAGTATGATGGCTTTTTAATGATTATTATGCTTTTAGATTATATGCCCCCTGTAACAGGGGAGTTATCCCTGTTCAGGAAATGTGCCTCTAATCCAGCAGTGTGGTGGTTAACTGCTGGTAGTCAATTAACCAACACCATAGGTGTTTCTTAGAAAAGCCTGCCCTTGAAACAGGAAGGGAGATTGTTCCTGAGTCTCACAGGTTGTGGGACTGACCATAGGGACAGATGTCTTGAGCCTGCCAGAAGAAACAGCACGCTGCCTGCAAGACACAGGGGAAAGAACCTCTAAACCTAAATGCTGACATAGCCTGAGCAAAAAGGCAGCAACCCACTAACAGAGAAGACTTTCCCTCCAAATACAAGAAACAGATAAGACTTTCCTTTATAAGACTTTTGGTATATCTGCACATCTCAAGATATATGTTTGGGGCTGGGAGACATGCTTATCTAAAGGGAGTTGTGGACTGCATAGGTTTCACTAGAAATACTCCCAAATGGAACAGAAGCTTTGTTTGACCCCTTATTTGCATATGTTTGGATGATTTCTTATGTTAAAGAAACAGGCGCAATAAAAGCCTTATTTAATTTCACCTTACAAAAGTCTCTATTGCTTACCTCTGTGCACGTCCTCCTACACCCCCAAGTTTTGTAATAATATGCTAATGAGAAAGAGTATTTAAAGGACTTGAACGAAAACCACACCACTGATGAAGAGGTTAACGCCTCGAAATGTGTAGGGTGGTTTTTGGTTGGTTCCTAAGATTCGTGGGAGTATCAGGGACGTGAGTGCAGGAGGAGAGCTCGTCGAGAAGGTTGGGGAGTCTACGGGAGTCAGTTAACCCACGTTGTGTGGAAGCACTGCGGAATTGGAGGAGTATGTCCAGATACGGCAACCTGACGAACACGTCAGACGGAGTGAGAGGAGCCCTGCAGTCAGTCCCTGGATCACGGAGACCACAAAAGTGCTTCTACTTCTAATTTCTGCTCTTGATGCACTGACTTGTTGTAAGTGAATTTTTATTATTTCTGCTTAGTTAAGTTTGACATACTACACCATGAGGTGTGCTCTCCTCTCTTGTTTTTATCCCTCAGATATGCTAACCTGTTTTTGGAATTGTTATACAGTATCCCTCAGATATGCTAACCTGTTTTCTCTTTTGCTTTTCAGTTGAAACAATATTTTAAAATAGTAGAAAGAGAGTTTATGTAGGGATTCATGTATTTTATCTTATTTTCTAAATGTCTTGTTTTATTGTATTTAATGATGTGTAGCAGGGTACCCCCCTGGCTACTATTCTGCTCAATGGGTTGACAGTAAACCCTGGTTTTAACAGGCTTGCCAGTAGTTGCTATGGGGTTTTCCCCCTCACCTTTGGTACTGCACTTGAGTGACAGCAGAGGGTGGTACATCCTATTGCATCTGGGACAACGGGGTGCCCGCCTTCTGGCTGTATTTAAGGGCAGGACCGCCCTAAAGTTAGCACGTTGTTCCTTCCCTATGAGGAAGGCAGGTCACACAACTGGGAGCCTGAGATTGGGGCCTTCCCATGTGCTCTTCCTTCCGGGGGAGAGTTAGTGTGAACCATACCTCTGCCTCTGTTAGTGAGGTGGGGAAGAGCTAGGATGGCTGCGGGTGCCCTTGGCCTGTAGTGACGGTCCAGGGACAATCATCCAGTGAATACTGACGGACTGGATCCGGCAGAAGACTGCTGTGTAAATGTTACTGCTGAGTGTAGTAATAACCTGTTCCTGTTTTGCTGCAAATACCTCCTGCCTGGTGCGTGACCTTACAGGGGGGAGAGGTAATAAGTTCTACTGTGGAAGATCACCTTCAGTTCCTGGAGTCCACGGCAGATGGAGGCACTGCACTGCTAAGTAGATATGTGGGGTATGAACCCCAGAAGCCTGATCCTGTGTCCCCACTACCATCGGCAGACGACTCAGCCCTCCTGTTGCTAGCAGGTATATGCGCCATACAAACTGTAATGGCCCCAATCTGCGATTGGGTGGGGGAAACACCATTAGAGATGTATTAAATTTAGTTTAAAAATGTTTATTTTTTTAAAATTTTAAATACCAATGTATAAAACTCTGTTATAAAATAGCAAAATGTTGTTTACAATCAATGTATATCTTTGTACTAGTAAATTGTGAGACTGAGATTAGTATACTGACAGCTTAGTCTAGCAATAAGAAACAGCTTTTGGACCAATTGCTAGGTTGAAGCTGAAAACGTTTAGGCTATGACAACGCAGGGTATAAAGATAGATTGCAGAGACACAATAGTTAACACGGAAGAAGTCTATTCACGGACACAACGCGTTGGGCATTTTGAGCTTTAGAGGCCACTATACCCACTCCAGCAGGAACCAGTGCGGTTGATACGAGACAGATGCAAGGCAACCCTGGGACGCGAGTGAGAGTTGCAGACTGGAGGAGACCTGCACGTGGACACACACACAAAAAGGAACCAAGCCAGGAGTTGGGTTGGAGTGCTCCCTAAGCCACTCTCTGCTTTTGACCAGCAGGGAAATTGTGTGTTTTTCCTTTCCCCCCTGTGATGTTTGTCAAAGAAAGTAAAATGTTAATGCACCACATTGCATGTTTCTGTGCTTCCTTCTCTACATTAGGTTTCTCAAGAAGCAACTACTTCAGAGGATTCTGTTTCATGGAGCTGCAGTAAAGTGACATCAGGGCTTATTTACACACAATCACTGGGTTTAATGCACTATTTATGGCACCATTTATATTTACGTTCATTTGTGCCACGAACACCAGGTTGTTTAGTTTTGTGTTATTTTGTAGTTTTGGGAAACCACAGGTGTTTAGGTTGCACTTGAGTTTGTCTATTATTAATATTAATTATATTTGTTGCGCCTTTTTTTGTTCACTTTAGTCACTAGATACAATTGGTGCACTGCTAGAGAGAGGGCAGGGCTCAAAATGGGGTCTTCCAAAGCCTGTTTCAGAAGAGGAAGGGGATGTGACTTTGTAAATGGTTGCTAAAGAAACAAAAAATGCTTGTTACATTATAATACATTAAAAATATCTTTCAGAGTATTTTCTCATAGTACAGAACTGATTTATTAAAAAAAAACACACATGTTGGATATTGCTTGGTCGGCAGCTTTAAGAGAACTGCACTTTAAGGTTCTCCATAGGGCTTTTATCCCAGTGCTTCTCTATAGTAAGTTTCCTCTAAATTTAAATGGCAGCTGCCTGTGACGATAGTGAGGGGTTGGCCCGGGATTAACGGGGTTACCCCTCAAGGGCCCCCCTCTAACCTCACCAGGGAGACAAGGGGTTAACTGGGCTGAGGCCCAGAAATGTGATTTGACCCTTGTTATAACATGAAAATGCTTATTCCCCTGTGTAAATGTATTGTTGCTGGATCAGTGTCTGCATAACACACCCACTGGGTCATAAGGGGTTAATGAGCTACAGTTTAAGAAAATTCCACTGTATGGTGTCTTTTCAGGAAATCTGGACTTCAAAGGGCTTAATTGAAGTTGAATGTGAAAAGCAGAAGGGTTTTTTAGTGTACAGTATGTTAATACCTGTTTGCAGCCAGCCCCTGAGTCTTGGGGTGCAGCCTCAGGGGAACCCCCCAAAGTACCCACATATTAAAAATATAACTTTGTCATGAGAGGGACATATATTTTTGATAAAGTGCTTTTCTGGGGCAGTTTTTGAAATGTACAGGCAGAATGCTAATGGTGTGCTAATGCTAATGTACAGGCAGAATGCCTGCCCTTTTGTAATGCATGAGGACCAAATGGTCTTGACACCTTAAAGCTGGGTTACCTCTGTATGCTAGATAGGACATCTTGCTAGGTGTGATACATACAGTAGTGATCAGAAGGTAATTACCTAATTGTTTATGCGGGGAGCTAAAAGCCTGCTTCGAAAGGGTTCATTGATGGGGGTAGGGGTGTAGCTACCCAAGAAGGGAATCAAAATGAGTAACCTTATTAAATATAAGAATATTATGAGATGTCCTTGACTAAAAATGATAAGAATTACATATTTGTATTAGTGGGAGTTAGCCCATCCTTTTGAGTATAAACACTGTATATGTAACTGCTGCGAAATGCCAGATATTAATATCTCTATTAATTTTCATATTACACCGTATTGTTTGGTCTCTCTGCGAGCGTCAGGTGTGACGGAATGTATTAATATATCGCACCTGCCTGTATGTATTACTGAACTCAAGTTAGGGAGTGATTTGCAGTAAATATGAAATTTTGGTTGAGTTCTGAGAAACTGCAGCCCCCCTGCTATGATAATGAGCAGGAAACATTGCCTGGTCTAAAGGCTAAATTGCTAATTGCTTATGCTTGGCCCAACTGACCAAAGGAACTAACCAGATAAGTGTAACATTTCACACTGGACACTGGAAGTCCAAACGGAGCTTCAAAAGCTTCAAAGGGACTTTTGCTAGCCGTCACGGCACCTAGGGTTAAAGAGATGAGTTTGACATAGTATATAAGTCAAAGCCACCCTTTATCCATTGTTCTTCATGCAAATGTTCTTCATGCAAATGTTCTTCATGATCTTCATGTCTGCATGTCATCAGGCCTGTGTCTTTATGCAAGGTCTTGGGATGATGCAGGTTTTGCTGTATGACCTGCCTGTCTTGCTGTGATGTCAACTGATATATGGGAGAAGTGGCCCAGTCTGTATCCTGATGGCCTTCTGTCCTAATCTTTAAGTAAGTGTCTATAGTTTGCCTGTTATTTGTATAATCTGTTGTGTTCACCTTTATCAAGGAATAAATTATATTTTATCATATCTACGTCTCGTCCCAGTTCAAACCCAGGTATATATATATTTATATATAGTTTTGGTGTAAATTACAGCCTGTCACAAGCTACCGTGACACTGCCCACAACATAAACATCTGAAAGCAGACTTTGCACACAGCATATGCATTGCAGGAAAATACAAATCTCCAGGGATAAAGTAATGGGATATATTCGAATTCTTGGCTTATCTTTAATTTATCACCACGTGCCAATTTTATTTGGAAACACATCCGTATGGTCACGCTCCTCTCATTCTAATAGCAAGCTAATAGACCTGACAATCGTTATGGCAAAGACATCTTTGATGATAAACTGGCTAATACAGTAGTTAAACCTCCCACTATTGGTCAATGTGAAAATCTCCTGTTCAGTCATGTCTACTGAAAGGACTGATGCCACTTCGGATAAGGATGTTAGGAGAATAGAAATGGAATTTTTTTTCATTTTTAAATTGCCCTTGGAAAGAGAGCTTACATCTTAAAGCCATTTGAACACATGAAAGAATTCTTAGAGGCATGATTAAGTCATAAAGTATAGCATTCCTCAGTTTAGCCCTTTTTTTCATCCTATTATCGTTTCCACTCTGCTTGCTCTTTCAAAATATGATAGGCACGATAGTTATTTAGATTTAGATTATTTTAGGTTAGTTAAACAAATATTACAAAATAAGTGCATGGTGAAGAGACACATTATAAATGAAACTGCACTATGTACAAAATAAAGCCAGGACTCTCAGACACAGCAGGTCATTGCATAAAATGTTTATTCTAAAATGCCAAACGTGTTAGAATATTTGGTTTAAATGTTAATTAGATACAAATATGTATGCTGTTGTGCAATGCTTTATTGTGATTATACAATGTACATTTCAATATGTTTACATGCTTGCAAGTACTGTAATTAACAACAACAAAAAGCAGCAATCCACACTGCCCAGAATTTTGTTTTAATATACCTACCTGAAACATGGGGCTGATCCGTGATCCTCCACCATCTGGTTGCCGGACTTTATCCACTAGGCAAGAATACCCAAAATGGGACCTTTCGCTGCAGCCACTTTCTGCCGCCATTCAGCTGCCAAGGACAGTCAACCGCTGGACGTTTAGCTCCTAGGGCTAACGTTAACATCAGAGGTTAACTTTAGGGGTTTTAGGGTAAGGGGTTAAGCTTTTTAGGGTAAGGGGTAGGGTTAGAATGTTAAGGTAAGGGGTTTTAGGGGAAGGTCTTAAGGTTTGGGGTTTTAAGGTAAGGAGCTAAAGGCTTAGGGTAAGGTTAGGGTTTTTTAGGGTAAGGTTAGGAGGTTACGGTGTACATTACCTTGAGGGCTAAATAGCAGCAGTGGTGGAGTTGAAAGGTCATAAACGCAAGATTACCTTACAAAATGACTGCAGGGTCAGGACACACTCCCACGGCCAATAGAAAGTTACAACGTTTTGAATTTGTATTTGAGGATGAGCTCTGAAGGATCTCTTATTCAGATTAAGTTTAAAAAAAAAAAAGGATTTTTATGCCAGTCAGCAACTACCGTTATTTATTGGTAGCAGGTAATGCCAAAAAACAACTGCAATTTTTTATCACCTACCCTAGAATGGCATTGGCCCTATCTTGCATATGTATATAATGGCAAAAGAGGTGTCATCATATTGCAGGGGTGGAGGCGTGGGGCTCCTCCTCTCCTCAATCTGCTGTTACCGAACCCTTCCTATCTCTTCCTCTCTTTCTTTTCCTTCCTTTGAAGTTCACACTGTGAAGATGTTTTTCTCTCCCACTCCACGGGGCAGTCATCTATTGCTCACCTATCTCTAGTCATCCATCTTCTGTCTTTGTGTCTCACTTTAAATACTCACAGTCCTTCTTTCTCTCCTCAGTTTCCCAAGTTCTTCTCTTTGAGGACTTCAACTATCATATTGATGACCCCTTTCTCCCTTTGGCTTCCTGCTTTCTCTTCCTAACCTCGTCTTTTGGCCTTCACCAATGGACTGCAGCCAGCCCCAGCCAGCCACTACATAGACCTGATTTTCACAAGAAACTGTTCTCTCTCTGATTTCCCAATTTCACCCTCTTCTCTCTAACCATCATCTAATCTCAATTTCGCTCTCCTTTATCACTTTCTCCAGCTCCATCTACTCCCCATTTCTGCAGAACTGCACTCTATTAAACTACCAGCTTTTGATTCCATTTTATGCTCCTCCCTCTCTTCTATCTGCTCCGCTACAGAGTGTTAACCTTGTCATGAACTACAACTCTGCCCTATCCTCCTCTCTTGATCTACATTCTCCTGTTTTTCTCTGCTGTTCTCGCCCATCTAACCTCAGAACCTGGCTAAACTCTAACACACATACTGTGTTCCTGCACTGATTCCTCTGAACGCCTCTGGAAAAAATCTGATACTCTCGCAGATTCCTTCACTACAAATCTATCCTATCCTGTTTCAACTCTGCCCACTCCCAGGCTAAACTAACCTACTTTTCTTCACTAATCAACACTCAAAAGTCTAACACACGCTGCTTATTCTCTGTACTCAGACCACTGTCTGTTACCAGTTTTTGTTCCTCCATGTCAACTCAGAACTTTGCTGACTATTTCAAGACAAAGGTGGATTCCATTTATCAAGACATCCCCTCTGTCTCCTCCTCACATTCTACCCCTCTTCCTAACTCTCCTCCTGCCTTCCTCAACTTGTTTCCGCTGTCACAGAGGTTGATATGTCGCTACTGATCTCTTCCCCCTCTACCACTTGCCCTCTTGACCTAATTCTCTCCCTGTAACAGGGGATTTATCCCTCCTTCAGGAAATGTGCCTCTAATCCAGCAGTATTGTGGTTAACTGCTGGGAGTCAATTAACCAACACCACCTGGCTGATTAGGTTTGTTAGAAAAGCCTGCCTTTGAGACAGGAAGTGAGATTTTTCCTGAGTCTCACAAATTGTGGGACTGACCATATGAACATACGTCATGAGCCTGCCAGAGAAACTGCACGCTGCCTGCAAGACACAGGGGAAAGTACTTCTAAACCTGAAGAACAAAGAAGCCTTTCCCTACAAGAGACAGATAAGACTTTCCTTTCTAAGACTTTTTGTATATCTGCACATATCAAGATATATGTTTGGGGCTGGGAGACATGCTAATCTAAAGGGAGTTGTGGACTGCATAGGTTTCACTAGAAATACTCCCAAGTGGAACAGAAGTTTTGTTTGACCCCTTATTTGCATACGTTTGGATGATTTTCTTGTGTTAAAGGAACAGGTGCAATAAAAGCCTTATTTAATTTCACCTTAAAAAAGTCTCCATTTCATACCTCTGCACACGTCCTCTTATATATGGTGTAAAAAGTGGGATTGAGGTGGCTCTTGAAGTTAAAAGGGGCCCCGGAGATCTTTGATTCTCTGCTATTTACAAAAGCTTCCACTATTGTACTCAGCCAACAGCTGCAACTAGATATTTTAGTGGCATATTGGATGGATAATATCTTTGCACTAGCTACAATCCAATATCCGATTTTGGGAATACCACTTTTAGTCCTGCTGTCGAGTACTCTCAGGTAGTGTAGTAATACAACAGACTGAGAATTGAACTCTGATTGATCTGATTATTGCCACCTACGGTTTGTCTGACATACCACATATATAATAGCACAATTAGGCTCCAATATTTATTCCACAGATCTTATGTTACTGCATCACACTAGCCACATTAATTAGGATTTATATATACCATATTTATACCTGTATGATCGTAGCCACACCATATTATTAGTACTTATTTTGGATGTCATATGAGTATATAGAGATATACATTAACCATTTTTCTCTATTATGGGATCATTTACTCATCAGCCACATTAGCATGGGGATTTTTAATAATGTATATGTGTTTTTAACCTTCTATGTAGAATTAATAAATTTTTTATTATTTTTGATTTCCGCGGTGATTCTGGGCAACTTACCAGTATTTTGTAGTATTATACTACAGGGTTAATTTTTAGTCCATTTTCAGACCACTTCAGGATTGAGTGCTCAATAGAGGGGGAATCTTTCTGATCACCTTTCTGATCAACACTGTTAATATCATAACACTATCCTCCAGAGCACCTTTCACTTTACTCTATTGTAATTATGGTGATGCGGTCTCACTCATCTATACTCAGGAAATCTACACTGCACTGAAGAAAGCCACAAAACCACAGATGGACTCTTTTCCCCGATTCCAAGAGGAGAGAGAGAGACTGTGCTGAAGCAGGTAAACCTTACTTGCCTATCACAATAAAGTGTAGTATGGTCATTGAAAGAGGGGTTTTGCCTTCCAGCCATAGTCAGGGTTCAAGAAGTAAGTTAGCCCTTAAAAGGGATAGGCGTTTGTTGTTTTCAAATGTTTTGCTGAAGCAGTGAATACAGATGGTGACCCACGAGCGGTACTAATTCTGCAAGTAAAGACTGCCACACCGCATAGGACTACCACCTGTGAATGGAGTATATGCAGAAAAGTGTGAAAATTGATGCAAGACTGTGCTGAAGCAGGGGAATTTTCAGCAAACAAATGCTGTGTGTAAAATTGCCCTGCCGGATAAAAAGGGATTGCTGAACTGTGTAATGGGTAACCCAAAGCCAATTGCTGAGTGTTAAGTCGCCCTGCCCGGAGTGAAAGAAAGTGAAAAAAAAAAAAAAAAGTATATTTTTTCTGCAAGTAAAGTTTGTATGTATCTTGGGAGTACAACATGCACCCAAAGTAGGAAGTGTGAATGCCATATTACCCAAAGATGAGACTGAAAATTACCGAACTCAAGCAGAAAACCAAATGCCTTTGCTGAAGCCAGAAAATTGGCAGCTAGCAAGCATTGTGTTTAAAGAAATAGAACCCTGGGAATTTAAAATGGCCACCCAGCTGAAGTCAAATACAGACTCTGCAAAAATAGGGAAGACAATTTGTTCCTGGTGTAAAGAACCCCACCACACGGAGCAGTGTCCCTTCAAGCCTTATTCAGACGATGAGAGTGAATGCATGCACAGTAATGCTAATATTGTAAAACTTACCCAAGGGAAGAAAAAGTCTACAGAGAGGCCTGTGAGAGCTACGACCTCTACAAGCAAAATATGCCCACCTGTAGGACTACCACAATTGGGGGTTCTAGCAAATAAAGTGGCAACAGCTGCAATAGCGCCTCCTGAGGTCAGGAAGAAAATTACACCTGATAGCCCCAAAATGGAGGACAGGATGCAGCGTTCCTGTAATGAACCCTACCCCACGGAAGAGTGGCCCTCCCAGTCCAATAAAGAGGAAGACATCTCTTACGGGAACCCGAACCGAGTCACACCCACAAAACACCCCAAGAATGGTGGGGGTGCCTGAACTCGGTACGAACCGAAAAGACAGCTCTTTATGATGACGAATATGATCGGCAGGAGACAGAGCGGGAGCAGCAGATCACCAAATATTTCTGTCAGCTAACGCAACTGCAAGAAAAGCCTGGCGTATACAATGAAGCTGCTGAAGTATCAAATAAAGAAGGAGACCCCAGTATTCCTGATGGGACGGAGTCATCCAAAACAAAAAGGCGGAAAAAGAAAAGCGGTTCTTCACTTACCGTAGAAGGAACAGACATGGCCGCAGATCCTGTGGAGGAAAAGGGGGACCGAGATGCCCTGCAGCCTAGAGAAAATGGAGAATTCGTCCCGCGGATAACCGAATATCCAGAGGGCCCAAGGCAGAAGTCGTGTACCCCAAAGAAGTGTCTGTCCGGTGCCAACAGTGAGGAACCCTCAACCAACCATCCCAGGGAAGCGGAGCTGGAACCAGTGAGTGTCGATCCCTTGACAAGCCCTGGAGATGCCCTGAAAAATGCCAGGCATGACTGTGATATGCTCCGTGAACAATTGAAACAAAAGAAAGATGATTACACAGAGCTACAGAAAAATAACGTGAGGCTACAGAAAGATGTGCTCACAATTTACTCTTTGGCCAGGACAGAATTGGACAAACTCAAGACTGAGCTAGATGCTGCAAACACTACAAAAGCCATTATGGTGGAAAAGCAGAGCCAATCCGATAAAATGATGGCTAAGCTGAAGCGGAAGTATGAGGAGGCACTGAAGGAGATTACAGTCTTTCAGCAAGAGGTTCACGGTCTTCGCCTAGAACTGAATGCCTCACAACAAGAGGTCAACAGTGTCCGGACACAGGTGGACGTATCCCAGAAAGAGGTTCATACACTCCGCACAGCACTGGATGCCTCACACCATGAGATCGGCACCAGCTGCACAAAACTGGAAGTCTCTAAAAAGGAACTTCACAGTCTCACTGAGGAGCTGGACATTTCTCAAAAAACTAACCTCAGTCTTAATATGAATCTCAAAGTGTCTCTGAAGGAGCTTCAGACCCTCGACCTAGATATGGAAGTCTCCCGCCAGGAGACTGTCATTCTCAAAGCAGATGTGCGTAAATGGAAGGCGGGATACATGGAGGCCCTGAAAATTACAGAGACTGCAAAAAGAGAGAACTTAAAACTGAAAGAAGAAAATTCTCATTTGACAGACTACATCAAGGAAAAGAATGAAAAGGTGCATGAGCTTTAAGAATTAAATAATCTTTTGGAAGATGAGAAGTTTGAAGCAGTGCGCCGACTGCAGAACCAACTGCAAGGTCTGCGTACGCACCTCCAGAAGGCTGAGGAGAAGCAGCAAACTCTGCAGGAAGACAATCTGCAGGCTGCTAAAGAAGTACAAGTGCTGCAGGAACGTCTGGTTACCCAGTATGTACCCGCAAAGCAGCATGAGAAACTGAAGGCTACCCTGAGCATCACCAAAGCATTGCTAGAGGCCAAGCTTAGAGCCCAGGTGACTCGGCACAAGAGGGAGCACAAGAAGGTCCAGAAACTGAGACAAGTAACTGTGGCCCAAGCAAAGAAATTCACAGTGCTTCACAATACAATGAAAATGTGGAAGCAAGCTCAGAGAAAGCAAAGCATGCAGATAAATTCCCTGAGAAGAGACTTGCACGACGCACTCAAAAAACAGGGATCTCTTGCGGATGAGATTACACTTTTACAAGGACAAGTATTGACCCTGACCAAGCGTCAGTATCCCACAGCCACAAAAACCCATGAAGACAAGTGTACAGTGAGAGCTGGGAATGCCGCTCGTCTGAAAAACAAGGTTGCAAAATTTGAACCACCTAAATAAGCACTAGCAAAACATTCAGCCACCCAACAGGCAACAAAAATAGGTACACGTGCTGAATCAAAAACAGAAGAATC
Source organism: Ascaphus truei (assembly GCF_040206685.1). Classification (NCBI taxonomy): domain Eukaryota; kingdom Metazoa; phylum Chordata; class Amphibia; order Anura; family Ascaphidae; genus Ascaphus; species Ascaphus truei. Next base: position 231,459,922 of record NC_134485.1, on the reverse strand, counting down.
CTTAGCTGATGAAGCTGAAAAGATGGGACATTCTCTGGAAGTGGATGTGGAATTGCAACTCAATCCCAAAGAAGCTGAACAAGCAACTCCATTGAGTGGAAAAAGTGCAGAGAGACAGCTTCAAGAGCGGAAAACTCAAAGGGCTGTTTTTAAACGCTCTGCAACTGTTGCCATACAGTCTGCCTACAATAAGAGGAGCACCCAACGCAAGGGAAATCTCATGACCGCGCATGCAGTAAAAAGACAATACTTGGAAAGAGTCCTCCTCGAGCGACTGAGGAGTGCTGATCTCAAGCACCATCGGGAGGAGACACGAATAAACTGGAGAAAGGGCTCCAATCCCAGCGGGACTGAGGGTTCTCTTCCTCCATCCACTCTCATTCACGTCACAGAGAAATGTCGAATGAGAGTGGAAGGATGGGTTTTGGCCGTGGCAAGCCCGAGCTTCCGACAAACAGGGGAGGTATGTAACAGGGGATTTATCCCTGTTCAGGAAATGTGCCTCTAATCCAGCAGTTTGGTGGTTACCTGCTAGTAATCAATTAACCAACACCACCTGGCTGATTAGGTTTGTTAGAAAAGCCTGCCTTTGAGACAGGAAGTGAGATTTTTCCTGAGTCTCACAAATTGTGGGACTGACCATAGGAACAGACGTCTTGAGCCTGCCAGAGAAACTGCACGCTGCCTGCAAGACACAGGAGAAAGTACTTCTAAACCTGGAGAACAAAGAAGCCTTTCCCTACAAGAGACAGATAAGACTTTCCTTTCTAAGACTTTTTGTATATCTGCACATATCAAGATATATGTTTGGGGCTGGGAGACATGCTAATCTAAAGGGAGTTGTGGACTGCATAGGTTTCACTAGAAATACTCCCAAGTGGAACAGAAGCTTTGTTTGACCCCTTATTTGCATACGTTTGGATGATTTTCTTGTGTTAAAGGAACAGGTGCAATAAAAGCCTTATTTAATTTCACCTTAAAAAAGTATCCATTGCATACCTCTGCACACATCCTCTTACACTCCCATCTACTCAAACCTCTTGCTCTAATCCCCACACTAACACATATTTTCAACTCCTCCCTCTACTCTGGTACCTTTCCCTCCTCCTTCAAATATCATTCTGTCTCACGCCTGCCTTTTGCCACTAACCTCCTTGTACGCCTTGCATTCTCTCGCTTGCTCCATTTTCTCACCTGCTATTCTCTCCTAGATCTCCTACAATCTGGCTTCCGCATTGCTCACTTTAACAAAAAAGACCTGAGGATCAGTTTGAAAATAATGTATTATATTAAAAAGTACACTAATGATGGACCGCAACATTAAAAATAGCACAGCAATAAAAACATAGATCTAATGATTGTAATGGTGTCATACTAATAAGACTACAACACATAACCATTGCTTTTCTAGGCTACAGCTCTAGTAGTGTAAGCCAGGGAAGTGCAAACTTTTCTGTTTGCGCCCCCCTGTCTGCGCACCCCCGTGCTCACGCCCCCCCCTTCCTTACCTGCTCCTGGGCTTTGGTGGCGTCATATGACATCAGAACAACATGTGACGCCGCGTTGCCATGGAAACGCGTTGCCATTTGACCCTGCAGCATCATTTGATGCAGTGTTGTCATGGTGGTGCGTCACCGAAAAGCCAGCTGAGAGCGGGTAAGAGAAGTTGCAGAGGCCTCACACCTCCCCCGGCATTTAATTTAAATGCTTTTGGGAAGAACATGGGGCCTCTGCAACCGCCGCGTCCACCCTAGAAAATCCCCCAGTTTGCGGACCCCTAGTGTAAGCTAAACCATCTGATGGGTAGCATCACTGTCACATCATACTTTTCAGCTGCTCACCGCTCACATGTGTAGCTAATCTGGCTATTAGCGTATCTCACGGGTATCTCAGGTGTGTTTCAGGAACAAAAAACTATCAAACAGGATGTGGAAGTGGTCTGATTTTCGAGGAAGCCTGGGGGGAGGGAGCTTCTACAGGTATTAATACAGGAAGGATATGCACAAAGGTGGCTACGGTATACAGAACAGGGATAAAAATATTCATGGCCATCTTGTCATTTATTTTAGTAAAATATATTCAGAACGTCATATATATACCAGGGACAGTCAAATTCAACTTAAGTTACCAACAGGCCAGGTTTTAAGCTTTGTTTCAGCACAGGTGGTTCAATCAAAATGACTGAATGTACCTGTGTTCAAACAGGGATATCATTAAAGCCTGATCTATTTGGTAACTCTTGAGGGCTGAGTTTGTCTGACCTCTAATATGTACCTAATATATACCTATGCAAAAAATATAAATTAAATGCATACCAAAATAAAAAGGTAAGTAGGCCTAAAAGACCAATTTTAAAGAAAAAAAATTCCAAAGATCTCAAAATGAGTGGAGGCTTAAAATATATTATAGGTGAACTGGTTGGTTGTTTCAAAAATAGATTGTTAAAACATTTTAATAAAATTAATTGAAGACATAGAAAAGAACGTCTAATGTGATTAGTAAGAGTCGTGACCACTTGTTAAGTCAAGCAATATGATTGTTTGATTTAATACGTGGTAACTAACATTGGGTTATGTAAGGGCGACAGGCCCTATATAAAAGGCCGTACCCTGACATAAGCTGTCAGTTATTGACAGAGAGAGGGCAGTAAGGAGGGGATGTCCATTTATGAAGAAAGTAGGTGTGGCCAGGTCTCCCTTCTGGGCTTCCCCTCGGCTCCCCCTTACCTCCGTTGCGGCTGTGGTTGGAGCAGGGTGCCACTGGAGGTTGCAGATAGACCGCCATAGACAGGGAGGTGCAGGGAGGTTGTGGCAGGGGCGACAGGGTCGCCGGAGATCCACGGCGGCTCCCTTTGCAGAGAGCCACCATATTGTTGGTAGTCGCACATGCGCATTGGTTCTCGTGCATGCGCAGTGGCACCTCAGGTCATGGCGGCCATCTTAGATATTCCGTGCATGCGCAGTAGGATCCATAGTGACAGCCATTACAGGGAAAGACTACGCGCAGGGACTACATGTCCCATGAGCCTCAGGGGGATGGTACCATGTAGCCCACAGCAGCCAATAGGGCGCCTGGATTCTCCTGCAAGAAGATAGATACATTTGGCACCCTAAGACCATGTGCTTCAGTCGGAGCTGGGACGAGAGGGTAGGGTGAGTGTGCAGGGTGTCTGTGGCCCCTGCACTAGGCCAGAGACCGCCATAGGCCCCAGCTAGGTCCCGACTCCCTTGTAAAGGTTGTGGCTGCTACAGGGATAGGCCCTTAGACAGGGACACTGCCCCATTATCTCCTTAGTGTCAGGTGTACAGCAAAGGACGCCGCACAGCAGATGCGGCCTTTGGTCTGTGACCAGACAACTAACGCATACAGAGACTGTTAAGGTGAGACCCTCCAGCTGGATACCACCACCCATGGAGGTGGACTCATCACTGACGATGACGACGTGGGACTGGACGGCTCCTTGTCTTCAGTCGGCGCTACCGGGTGCTGGAGTACCCAGCAGGTATCTCTTCATCTCCAAGTGCACCAACAATAACACTTTACTCCTCCTTACTACTCCAATAAGTCCTCGTTATCCAACGTTTAACTTTACAACGAATGGCATATCCAACGCTTTACAATCCATCCCTAAGGGCTACAGTATTTTTTGACACTGGAATGTGTTACCCAACGCTTGAATGCATTATCCAACGCTCACCGCCACGGGACTCACTTTACAACGGTTTCACTATCCAACGCTACTTCCAGAACGGATTCCGTTGGATAACCGAGGAGTGCCTGTAGTTGTGGGCAGCGCTGTCACACATATTGGGTAGGTTGACTTCTGTGGACACCGAGTGGCACCTCAGTACTTTGGGGATATCCCATCAGGGTGGGGACACTGGGTTCGAGGACACTGTGGAGTTACGGCCATGCATGGTTTTGTTGGTGTGGGTGTTATATCGTTATCTCTTTCTCATATGCATGCAGTAAACTGTTATCTATACCAGTGTGTGTGTTTCTTACATTGGGTCCTGGGACGGGGTTATCCAACATAGTTAGGATCCTGTGCAGGTGAAGGCTCTGTCACCAGACGGATCAGGTACACCCTGGGCTCCCAGCAGCGGAGGTTCAGGCCTCCTGTGAGCCACAGGTAAAGCACCACACACTCAGTAGCCGCCACATTTCCCATAGGGTGGGGGAAACAGCAATACATAGGTTTTATGAGAAGTAGAGAGAGTTATTCTTAAGCAACTGAGGATCGATGGCTTTAATCAAGTTTGAAGATCTGGATTTATTGGTAAGGATAGCACCGAATAGGATTTAGGCCGCCAGGCACTGATTTATGACCTATTTGTGGCCACTGGGGTTTTTAGCATTGTTTTCTTTTATTATGGCTTCCTTTTTTGGGGTTGTCAAGTGGCGTAGAGTGGATTATTGTTAAACACTTGGATTCATTGTTTGATCTTTTTTTAAGGTTTTACTCTAGCCCATAGGATTATTCATGTGGATTAGTTCCTGGGGTCCTAGACCTCTCTGTGGATGGAATAGGTTGTTTTAATGATCCAGTCACTGCTTTGGTGTCAATGACTGTACCTAGTCTCTCCTTGAGAAGACCTAGGTTTCCTCACTGGCACTTACGGGGTTAATAAATATTTTAAATTTACTCAAATACATGGTTTAATATCGATTTTTTAATGATTTGTGTATTTGTTAATTGCATGTTGAATTTCTATTCATGACACAGGGCCGGCCTTAGCCTTTGCGAGGACCAAGACGGAATGCTGGCAGTGCCCCCTCCCCCCCTTGTTAGAAGTAGGTTAGGTTACCCACATGCCAGCTGGGCGATTCCTTGGAGTGCGACCCTCCCTCTTCAGCATGTGACATTACATTATCATGGCAACACCGCATCATGTGGGGACGTTGTGGCGTCATTTGACGTTGGTTCGCTGTCACAAACCAATGCGAAGCTGCAGGAGGAGAGCTTATTGAATCTAGGCCTAAATGTTTAAGAGAAAACTTGACTACTTCATTCTGTTTTCCATCAGCCAAGTAAAGGGCTTTTGGAAGGTCAGCAGCAGAACATTTTACTGCAGTTAATCTGCCTAAAACGCATTAGCTTCTTCAGCTTGGCACACAAAACTCAGTAGTAATAAAGCTAGTGGACTTGAATCCAAACGAACTAAGAAGAGCTAACTGGGCAAATAATGGCAAAACTATTAAATTAAAGTTGAATGTTTCTACAGCATATCAGATTTATGTATAGGAAACTCATATGACACCCCTGATCAATATTTGAAAACATTAGGTTCACAAAGTCACATAACATTACTGTACATAACAAAACATGACCTGATAATGAAACTGCTTACTTTGTTCCAGTAGATGGCATACATCCACTGTAGTAGTAAATCAATATCTCTGAAAAATCTCCTGCTTTAACTAGTCTGGGAGAGTATAATGCATATCAAAGAGGTAAAACAAGATGGACCACAGGATGTAATTTGTGACTCATGAAGGAAAGTCAGGCTTAGCATTTTATATGACTCTGTAGCAGGAAGTAATACTGAAATGCTGTAACACATTAACATTTTCATCTAGGTGGATAAGAATATCATTTCGCCTTTATATCCTGTTTTATACCAGGAATCCAATAAGAGTAAATTACGTTCTGTTGCAGTTTAATTATCAAAGCACACATACAATAATGACACTGTTGCCATTTCCCAAAGTAACCAGAATATGAAAACATCATATTTAAACCAAGAACTTTCTGCTTTTCTCAAACAAATATTTGGAGAAGAAGAATAGAAACAGTGAAAATTAGAAAGGCTACTCCATGCGAACATAAAATACTTAAAGGGGCAATCCGGCCTAGGTAGGACCAGTGAACTAATTCCAGTGACATGTGTACGGGTCTTATCTGGGTAATGTATACCTTTTTTTTGCCCAAATCTGACACATCTGTATTTTTTAATGTTAGACTTGGGAGGGGTTCCATTTGCATTTGTGGGGTGTCTGTTTGTGACCAGTGCGTACTTGTACAGCCTGAGTCACCCTCCCCTTAACTGTATTGATTTTCTGATAAGGACCTAAGGGAAAGAAAACACTTGATTGACAAATACTTCGCCATTCAGATGGTCCTAATTAATTCAACTGGCCAACTACATGGGATTTAATCTTTTGATGGTGCTGACACATAAACCCACAAAAACCAAAGCATTATACCCTCTCAGTATTGTAATATACAACCTTATTGCATTTTTATCTATGGCATATGGCCATTAAATATGTACAATTAACACCATTTCCAAACAATTTCTAATGTGCAGATCAGGGAGACAAAATAATCTTTCAACCAAAAAACAAACTCATAACACATAAACCCAAAATGATGTTGTTGGACAGAAGGAAACAGCAAGGATCAACATGCATCAATTACTTTATTGCTACTACATTGTTTTTTGGTTGGTAGCTTTTCAAGTTAAGCCTATTATTCTTCTGAACGCCTGCTCCTTTTATCTTTTTACCTTTATTCTATGTTCTCTCACAGAGCATTTCTTTCATATTTCTGGAGTGCTTGGGGAAGATGCAACATAAGCTATAATAGGTTTTCAAGCACTCCTTAGTAATTAAATCATCAAGGCATTTTATTTGTTACGCTAACAAAAGCAATGTTTGATAATTACATGGGAGTGCATGCTGGCATTGCCTGTTGCCTAAGAAATCCTTATTGGTATCCATGGGTCACCCATGCTGTCCCCAATAGCAGCTTCTTCTGAAATCCTGACTATTGCTGTTAGTTCTTGGATTCTGAATGGTGGTTTATTTCGAAGTGTGTTTGTTTTTCTGAGAATGTTCCTCGTACAACTGGAAATGTTTCTTCTTTTTTTTTAAATAGTTTTTATTGGGTTTCCAAACATTAAACAGCTTTGCAACATTCAATAGAGGGAAAAAAAGAATAAGATATACAGAAAAAACATACTTTTACACAAAATTATTTTTAGTATTGCTCATCATACTTATAATTTCAAAATTCAACACATTAACACACATAATAATAAAAAGCAAAAAACGATAATAACATTTTCCAAGATTAAGATCAAAGCTACAGTATCGTCCCACACAAACTCCTAACAGAAACTGGCATACAATTTCTCATTTACTATCTCCCCCATCAGCCCCGTTCTATCATATTTCCTCAAGGGTGAATTATCTTGTGTCCAATCGCAATCAGTCAGAGGAGACACCAAGAGCTATTTTCAAATGTCAGTGTGTGTCCTGGAACAGGATTGTCTATTTCTGTTTCCCCCTGTTTCCTCCCCCCCTTTTTGCAGCTCTGTCTGCTAGCCTTTATTTGGATGTAAGCTATCCCTACAGCTATCACTCCTAGTGCAGGTGGGAATGGATACATTTAGATACTTCCCTATTCTGCAGCCTGCTAGAAATTGGTTGCTCTGACAACCCCTTTAATTCCCCTGGCTAAATGGACTTTTCTATACTCCCCTGTCTGTATTCACAGGTAGCTTAGCCCTGTCCCTATTCCTGTGTGACAAACATTACACACTTCCTTTTCTTATCCAGGAACTGAATGAGTACTACCATTCTTACTTACTCCCTTGCAAAGCAATCCGTTTGACCATCCTTTGATACAGAGGCACTTCACATAGAGAAGCACTCTCTACCCACACAACAATACCCACAAGAACGCTTTCATTTCTGTAACTCCCTCAATAAAGTTAAGAAAAGACAAAATGACTTGTTGGGCTTTCAAAGGGGGATCAGTTCAGCTATCTGGCCATACTTATATCTAGCATATACCCTGTGGCTACAGAATAGTCAAACGGAAGCTGTGTGCTTTGGGGCCACACAGAAAAAACTGCTACTCGCACAGCCTTTATGCAAAGACAAGCAAACTGCTTACACTGCTACACAGAACAGCCTCTACACAGCAGTACAAGACAGCAGCTTAGGCCTTGCCCCCGCTGCCTACTACAGCGTCCGCTGTGGCGGACGCTGCGCTCACGAGAGCCCTCCCCGCAATGGCGCCGGGCCCGCTGCGAGGGGGGGCCGCAGCGCTCGTGCGAGAGCTACTCCTGCTCTCAATAGAATTGAGAGCAGGAACTCGCGTCGAGCAGCTAGGCACACCCCCCGGCGGTTCAGCCAATGAGGGCGAACCTGCCGGGTGACGTCATGGCCGCTCCCCCGTCACTCCTCCGCCACGCC